>NW_025777100.1:0-61569 GCF_021130785.1 Homalodisca vitripennis | reverse complement strand
GTGTCAGAGTTTAGGCACTGCACTGAGCGGAGAGTGAAATGTAGCTTAACGCTGAATCTACCCACCCCACTATAGCACTTCGCTAAAGCTTAGCCAGTCATTTTTAACCTGACACTACGTAACATTAATATTTATTTTATAAACCAAATACTTTTCTCTTTTGTGATAAATTTTTTAGTCTCAATGCAAATTTAAACTAAATCTATATTAAACACCTTGGCTGATGAAAATATCGCGTCGCTGTGCCCAGGTTAGGCAGGATGCCTGGATTACTAATCACTGGGTTTGCCAGGAATAAAGGGTTCTTGCTCAAGTCAGCTTTCCAGCCTGCGAATCCTTCTCCAGTGTCCTGGATGGTGATTCTTTTATTTCATGGAAGATATCTTTGTGAAATAGTATGCAATTCAACTGAATGTCCATCACTTCGAAGTTATTGTGCTGCTGCATCATATATAAATCTCAAAACTGTATTTAAAATCATTTTCCCAAACTGTATTGTGAAAGTTTAATTTGCTATTACTAAAGATATTTTATAATAGATGAAAAACACATTTAGAATATGATGAAGATTTTTTTTTTAAAGAAATTTAAACAACATCAGCGATATGTTTTGTAACTTTTATCTAAACTAAAATTGTATTTATCAGTGTATCCCTTGAGAATAAGAGCTAAATAAGAAACGTAGTGGCACAAGACATTGGATCCATACGATGACCCTAATTTTTTAAAAGTATATGACGTACGATAAAAATCTTGACTTATATATAAAAACAATCATTTATGAATTATAAGTTACATTAAACACATCTTGTCAAATGATAGCTTTATAATATTTCATTAAAAGTAAGTAAAAAATACAGAAAAGTTTAAATTCTAGCCTAAGTCCAGATAAATATCCAGAGCTACTTGATAACTATCAACAAGTTTTATTAAATTTAAATTTCTTACTACAACTGTTATAAAAATGGAATAAGTAACTCGTTAGATAGAGAAATTGAATTTCCATTGCGCTTTTAACATTTTTATAAAACAAATCAACATTATTTTGTTTTATATAACATTTCAATATCATACTTCATGTTCAAAATTACCCTCGTGGTTCAACATGCTATCCAGGCGCCTTCTTGTTGACAGATTGATTCTAAGATTCCTGGCCTCTGTTTGGTGAATTCCATCATATTACATTATCTCAATCGTAATTCTTCAATGGTGTCTATTTGAGAATTGTACACTGAGATGTTTAAATGACTTCATAGATAAAATTTCAAAGGGATTAGTTGTCTTGACCTCACTGGTCATTGAATGGACAGCAACAGTATAGTGTGTAAGTGCACAATCATGCATAAATCACATATTTTGTCGCAAATGAACAGGGCGTTATATAACAAAGAAGGGATCTCTTTTTTTCAAGAGCCTAAACCACACCATTCCGTTGAGCCATAAATATATATATATATATATAACTTTGTATCAAGAAGTCTAATAATTGATATATATATATATATATATATATATATATATATATATATATATATAATTTGGAAATATGACGCTGCCAGAGATTTGGACACCTGAAATCGTGAATCATGTTTGCCCACATAGACCACAAAGTATATTGTTATTTAAGTGTAGAAGTATTATCAATGTCTCTTCGGGTTTCAGATGCTGCACTAATAGGGAAACAAGTGATTTAGGAACAGCTGTTAAAATTTTTACATGGAAAACTAAAATCCAGTTATAAAAAAGCTATATAAATCGGAGTTTAAATTATACAATCCTCAAACATGGATGTAAAAACACCCCAGCCCAAGCTGGGACTGCTCAGATCTTAATTTGTGCATTGTATAGGTTAAAACTTTTATTTAATAATTATATCGTTTTTAAAAAGTATAACTACCAAAATAGTTTTGGTATATGATTATTATACGAGGTGTGTTAGAAAAGTAATGAGATTGGTAACACTGCGGGAGATCTGGCAACGTTGTGTCTACCGGCTGACGCTAAACCTGTTTATTTATCCCTTCCCACTTCCTCAGTCCGAGTTACAACTCCGTACAGTTAACACATTAGTTTTGACAGCGCCATTAGTAAAGTTGTGTTTTAATTGTGCGTCACAGAACTGGAGCATCGAAATTTAGAGCAAACGTTGTGCAATAAAGTTTTGTGCTAAACTTGGTGAATCCGCGAGTGTGACTTTTGAAAAGTTGAAACAGGTCTATGGGAAACAGTTGCTTATCGAGAGCACAAGTTTTCCGCTGGCACAAATCATTTTTGGAAGGCCGAGAACACGTTGAAGATGAACCTCGCTCAGGGAGACCTTTGACTTCAAGAACGGACGAAAACATGGATCGTGTGAGGGCGCTTGTGAGATCAGACCGTCGTTTTAACAATAAAGATGATCATGTGAACAGCTAAATTTAAACACTTTCACCGTGCATCAAATTGTGACAGATGATTTGAACATGCGAAAGGTTTGTGCCAAATTGGTGCCGAAAAATCTCACAACTGGAACAGAAGGACAATCGAAAAAATGTGTGCGTTGATCTTTCTTGAGAGGATTGCTAATGACCAAGAATTCTTCAATTGTGTGATCACTGGTGATGAATCCTGGATATTTGAGTACGATCCTGAAACAAAGCGGCAAAGTAAAGAATGGCACACTTTCGTCATCTCCTCGGCCGAAGAAATGTCGAATGAGCAAATCAAAGATCAAGACCATGCTAATTTGTTTTTTTGACAGGAAAGGTATCGTACACAAAGAATTTGTTCCACCAGGACAAACTGTCAACCAAGTGTTTTTATAAAAGTGTCCTTGAAAATTTGAGGAAAAGAGTGATCCGTGTGAGACCGGAAATTGCAGACAAGTGGATGCTTCATCATGACAATGCTCCATGTCACACGGCCATTTCCATCTGTGAATTTTTGAACTCAAAACGCATTACTGTTGTTCCTCAACCCCCCTATTCACCTGATTTACGTAAGTCCTTGTGACTTTTTCCTCTTCACGAAATTGAAACATGTCCTAAAAGGACGTCATTTTGGAACTCTGGAGAACATTCAAAAGACTGTGACCGACCAGTTAAAAGCCATACCAATTGAAGACTTCCAGCGCTGCTACCAAGAGTGGGAACGACGACTCCGCCGATGTATAGCTGCCCAAGGAAACTACTTTGAAGGGGATAACATTGTTGTTTGAAAATAATAAAAACTTTGGTTAGTATGAAATCAGTCTCATTATTTTTCTAACACACCTACCTCGTATATTGCAAACTCGTAAAAATGTAAGACTATAACAACGTGTGTTTAAGTACGATAATCTTTAAAATTATTCTTTCATGAAAGATATTTCAGAACGATGTAGAAGCAGTAAAATATACATATTAATATTATATTATTATATTTATATTATATATAAATATATATATTCATACAACAAAACAACAATTTTCGTTAAATCTTAAATGATTTTAGTATAATATTGTAAAGAATTAAATTACACAAAATAAAAAAAAACAAACTTCATTATGTGTTACTCAACAAATAAGTGCTAAAGGTCAAGGTCAAGTTGATTTTGGTATTACTGACGACACCAACAATTAGCTGTTGAGGTTATCTTAGCAGTGCAGCCAACCTGAAGGAAACTCTCCATTGTTAACCCTTTGCACTCCGCGGTCCGACATAATCGGACATCGTAGTTTAGGCTAAAAACTCCGCGGTCCGAAATATCGGACATCGCAGTTTAGGCCATAAATCTCCGACGTCCGATATGTCGGACCGTTGATAAGTCGCGTTTACTGGCTACATAAATGATCCAAATGCACCTAATTTGCGATATACGCAATCTGGGATAGTTATAGATTATAACGATGTACGGTAGTAAACTTTGATACTCTATGTTTTTTTTTTTGTAATGAATAATGCAACATCACTTTCTATGACGTATCAGCTGAAGGTCAGGATATCAGCTGGCTTGTGTATTGCTTTGTTCGCTGTGAGTTCGTGCTTTGTTTGCTGTGAGTTCGTGTTTCAGATAACCTCTTTTTCAGTGGATAAATCGTTTTCAATATAATTAGTGTTTTATATTGTTTATAAAACAGTATAAAAATAAGTGTTTCAGTATGAGTGAGCTTTCGTCTGACGAGGAGGAAATGTCTCGGAAACGGGCTTCACCTGTTAGTGAAAACACGCTGATTAGGAATGTTGTTGCTAGTGGTATGGAATACATCGGCGATCTTAGTGATAGTTTTCTTAGCAATATATCCGACTCAGATCAATCTGATGATACCGGACAGTGAAATTCTTCCAGGCTATGATGATGACACTGACAATGATCCAAACTGGGAGCTATCAGAAGAGCCTAGCTCAGATGACGAACACACCTGTTTCTAACCAAATAAGTTCTAGGCGTGGTCGTAATAGTCTATCTATTGATGAAACTATTGCTGATGTTATTGCAGGTTCAGGTAGGCCTAATGATTTACCTTCTACTAGTAGTTGTGTTGTTGAAGCCTCTGATAACTTGCCAGAACTAGGCCATGTAAACAATAATGTCAATATGCCTATTTTGAATACAGTTCAAAATACGATTGAAGATGTAATTAGAAATGCTCAGTATTTGGAAATGCCTGTTTCTAAATCAGGATATCCCTCCAGACTTGGATCCAAATAATCCTGATTATATGGAGTGGACTCCTGCCAATTGAGAATGATCCTGGTTTTGACCACAATATAGGGTTTTTTGAACAACCCGGACCAAAACACTGTCCACCTCATGATGCTAAACCTATAGAATACTTTTTCTTGTTCTTTACTATTCATATTTTGACCAAATTTGTTAGTGAGACCAATAGGTATGCCACCCAGTATATTGCTACACACGCTCACAGGTTTTCTCCACACTCTAGGGCTCGACAGTGGAGATCTGTAACGTTGGGTGAAATGAGAGCTTTTATAGCTGTTATAATGAATATGGGACTTCAACAGAAAGCCTAATCTTCAGAGTTATTGGGCAACTGCTGATTCACAACATTGTCCTTGGTATGGGAAGATGTTTTAGTCGGGCAACGATTTGAAAGCATACTGCAATTTTTTCACATGGTTGGACAATAGCAAATTGGCTAAGGTTGGAGAGCCTGGTTACGACCCCTGTGCAAAATTTTTACCTTTACTGGAAACTGTTAAACAGACTATTTAGATTATTACTACACTCCTCACCGTGAGTTATCAATAGACGAGAGTTTAGTGGGGACCAAATCGCATTCACAACTACTCCAATATTTGCCCAATAAAACACCACCCATAAGTGGGGTGTCAAAATGTGGATGCTATGCGATTCTGTATCAAGATATTGTTTGGCTTTTTATTGTTATAAGGGATCAAAAAAGAGTGGTGAGATAACTAAGGGTTTGGCATTCAAGGTAGTAAAAAAAACTGTTGGAAAATTGGCCAATATTTGAACAAAGGGTATCATGTAATTTATTGATAATTTTTTTTACAAGTATTCCCCTAGCAACCTACTTATATGAAAATCTTACCTTTGTTACTGGGGACTGTTAGAAAAAATAGAAAGGGCATCCCACCTCAACTAAAAGAAAAATTTCAAGTCGGACAAAAAACTTATGTGAGAAATGGACAGCCTTTTATTCTTAGGGTACCGGGAAAAACAATCCCAGAAAAATCCTGTACTCTTGCTGTCAAACAAAGCATACGGCCAAATCCACCCAAAAAATAATAAAAAGAAAAAATCAAGAAGATAGAGTGAAGGAAATACCCGAAATGATAGACTCCTACAACCACTTCATGGGTGGTGTAGATGGGTCTGACCAAATGATCTACTGTTATTTGGACGAAAGGCGAACCCTCAAATATTGGAAGAAGGTCACTTTCAATATTTTTGCAAGGATGATACTGAATGCATACATCATCTACTCTGAAAATACTTCTGGAAAAGTCCTGTCTAGATACAATTTTACTGTTATCAATCGTTGAAGATCTGTCTAAGCAGTGGCTTATCGAAAAAAATGCTGGTCATCAAGGTGATGGTGATGGACCAAATGCCAACTTCCCTATTGGTTTGCGACGTTTACCTCCAAAACAAGAAAGGAACTGTTGTGTTTGCAGTCCAATCAGCATCAGAGCAGGAGGCAAAAGAAAGAAGAGTAGAACAGTGTGTGTACGGTGTGACAAGGGACTTCATGGCCTGTGCATCAGTCAACATACTTGCTCATAATGAACCTTTTCTGTAAATAGTGACTTTATTTTTTGTAACTTTTAAGTTTGTTCTGTTTTTATAACATTTTACTTTGCAATTTTTGCTGTGCAATACAAACAGTAATAAACGGTTTGTGTGTTGAGAAAACATTTTTAGATTTTATAACTTAGCTATTTTTACACATAAGTAAAAATTCCATGAAAAAAGTAAAAATGCTATTTTTTCATAATCAGTGTTATCTAAAAATTTGTATTCTTTACTTTGCATTCATACAGAGCAAAAGTTGTATGATTTTTTATCTTTCGTGCCAAAACATAGACAATATGCCAGTATATCACAGACATTTCACGATTTGTAGAATTTGACACCAATTGATAAAGTGCCCATAACTTTTTGGATTTTCGAGGTAAGTTCATAAAATTTTGAGAGTGTAGATACATAGTTAGATAAGGAATTCCAAAAATAATAACAGTTTATAGGGGGTCAATGTAATTTTAGTCAGTTATAAGAGCTTGAAAGTGGAAATTTTATAAATATTTTTACATAAATATATATAAAAAAAATTAAAAAAAAAAAACAAAGATTTTTGGATCAGCATTTTTTATGTTCTTTTTTATATGCAGAAACTTTATAACAAACAAAACAAAACAAAATTGTTGGCTTTATGTACTAAAATAAAAAAGTTATGATTTTTTTATGAAACCCTTACACTTTTGATCAAATGGCATTGGAGTTTTTCGCTAGTACACTTTGCAATAGCCACTGGAGTTTTTGGCAGTGAGTGACACAAAATTTCACTCCGGAGTGCAAAGGGTTAAGACTAACGGCAGGAGCTCGTCAGAGATTAGTTTCTTTTTCAGAGACTTCTCCGATTCACAATTACGTATTGATCAACTTGATTCGTGACAACGACTTTAGATATTTTTTACATATTTTGTGAATGTTCTTTGGTCGCTATTTTATATCAAATTACCAAATCTTATGTATCCATATTATTAAACCAAATTTAAAAATATTTCTTATCGTGAATGGTCTCTATTGATTTGCAAAAAAATTGTTTGCGCGATTTACTGCATACGATATAAATTTTCTATTTATTTAAACGCCATGTTAGTTAAAACCATTACCAATCTAGGCTATTACATAAATTATTTTCATAAAATAAAATAATCCAGATAATCTTAAAAGATCCAAACTTTGCAAATAAACATATTTGTGTAGTAATTAATAGAATTCATTTTTACGTGGCTGCAAATAAAATAAAACTATGCAATATTTTCTACTTATACGACCGTAAAATTTTAGATGGCAATAAAATCACTACATTCAATAAAATGGAGAACTTTGAAAGGTATCAACAAATATTGGCTTTATACGAACGATACTTGTACCATAACAGGATAGTTAACCGGATTCATCAACTTCCATTTTTGGATGAACAAAGGGAATATCTGACGAGCTAGCGTCGATGCACCTACGCTTCAATGGCTGTGACGTAATTGTGACGTCACACATGGTGGTTTACCATTCACAAATACTGGATCTACACCCCTGGATGGTATGTTTCCACCGTTGTACATATACAGGGCCCAAAATACGGCCGCGGCGAGTGTTTTGCCAAAGGCTGGCCATGTCCAGACCAACAACCATGGGGCATAGTTCCAGTTATGTACATGTACAGCACATGAATATCACGCTGGGGAGGGGTATAATTCCATTGCCTGATTATGACCATGGATTGGAATTAACACCTTCCCCACCCCACGGGGAATTTTAGTTTAAGTATTTACATGTACACAACCTGGATAATGCTCAATAAGGGATATAGATTCTCCGGGAAGTGGAGTTCCAGAAGAAGTGCAACAGTGGCGACCCTATCTGACCTCAACAGCTCCCTCATGTCTGGTGATCGTCATTGTCCATTTACAAACATTTATACGCTTTCCTCGGTATGACTTTATAACTGTAGAGACGTAAGAGACTCATATAAAGTGAACTGTGTGGTTTACGATCACGCCAAGTGAGCATATGACAGAATTACACTAACAGTTGCCCAACTTTGCGCCACCAAAAGTATTTAGTCTAGGAACTCTACAAATTCACTGGATGAAATTAGTATATGCGTTATTTCTTATCCAATAGTCTATACACTACTACCAACTCTGGATTCAATGAACAAATTTGAGAATAAGTGCATTTAAAATAAAACTATGCTCTTTTTCAGTGAATAGCTGCGTTCAGGAAAAATAAGCTATCATAAATGTTACCAGTAAATCAGAAAGATCATGTAAGAGAATAAATTTTACAAGAGAATTTAATAATACTAGTATTCATGAGTATTTAAACTTTCCTAATACCCAAGTAGAATTAAATATTGTAAGTTTCATGGTATTCACCTCTATTTATGAAAAGTTAGAATAAGCAAAATGATGTTTCTTAATATAATAACAATTAAAAACTTTGTACAAAGAGCGAGAATTGAAAATGATCAATGTTGAAATACTGCTTTTACCAGTGAAACGAACTAACTTCATCAAAGGCTTTGAGCAAACTTGTGAGCACATAGACTATACTGTGTACCGACTAATTAATTGCAGTACTTCACTCGACATCGTCAATTGCGGTAAACCTAGTACATACATTTTGGATTGCATGTATAACGATCTTGAATACTAAGTCATTCAGGCTTGTTAAAATTTGGTATATGTTGTAATATTTTTTTACTACTTTTCACATCTCTCAGTTTTATGTACTTAAAATCATTTTAGTAAGCGAACCCTAATACAGTTTATGCTAATTTAAATATTTGTATTTATCTGTGGTACTAATTCTTTGAGTTATGTAAAATTACTTTAATATTAATGTATAGACAAATGTAATGGTCTTAAAGAGAGCTTTGATCACAAAACCTAGACATTCTGAAGTATCAAACACGGAACACAGAGCTCTAATGGCTTCAGGCAGTTAGGCAAACTGTGCAGAGTGCAAAACCCCACCATCAACCTTCAATGGAACATCAAATTGTAAAATAATATTAGAATGCCTGTATTGCAAACACTCAAACTTTTTTCAACTCCATGTAAACCTCAGATCATCCATGCTTCTCATGAATTGCATCATTTCGTTATTGGAGACAGTATATTATTCAAGAATATCTATATAATAAAAATGATTAGTTAAAAAATGTCTCTTGATAAGTGCTAAATCTCTAGAATGGCTAGACCAACTAAGTTATTTCTTTCTGATAAGTATTCGTTGAAATCCGAGAAAATAAATTTATAAAAAATTTGGAGAAGCTTTTCGGAATATAATTTCACTCAAGAAAATAATTATAATATTCATGAAATATAATTAAAATTAATACTAACACTAAAAGCTGTTGATATTATTTAAACTGAAATTTTCCCAAAAGTTGAATCATGTGTTTATATTTTAATTTTAGAAAGTATCAGGTATAATGTACTTGATCAGTAGTATAGTTCATATAGCATATGGAAATATAGTTCGTGCCAGATGCCAGTGCTAGTGATTAAGTTAAACATGTAATGCAATAAAACTTATCTTAGTGAAGAAAGGTGTAAATACTTACACATCTACTACTCGTCATTACTGTATTTGGATTTCTTAACATTGTGTTACGGCATTTTTACAGTGGCTTAAAAAAAACAGACGGGTGAATATTACGAGTAACATGCCGTAAGGAGCCATACTTTTCCACTCTACATATCGAAAATCAACAAATCAAGTCTTGTTGTTTTTACAACAAAACCACAAACAATTAAAAAAGTTAATTAGCTAATAAAGATAAACTCCCGCCTTCAATATGGGCTGCAGTTTTGGGGTGGCGCTTATGATAACTTAATTAATAAACTTTTTGTGACCCAAAAACACTTTGCTAGAATTATGCTTTTTAAAAAACAGCGTGAACACACTGACAATCTTTTCAAACATCTGCAAATTTTACCTATAAAAAACATTTTTGTGTTTAATGTTCTTCAAGCATTTTTCAAAAAGAGCGGCAACAGTGGAACTAAAAATTTTGTTTTATTCTACTCGAAGCACAGTCCGCCGTTTTATTTTTAGACCAAAGGTAAACAGATCAGTCTTTGTAAAAACATTTTTATACTTAGGCCCAAAATACTTCAATCTTTTACCTGATAATATAAAACAAATTACTAGTTTTACATTGTTTTCCAAAAAGGTTAAAACTTGGCTCAATAATATTGACGATTTAGGCGTTTCACTGTCTATTGTTTCCTAACTTTGACTGTCTAGCTTACGGTCTAATCTAGTATTAATCTATATTGCTATAAATTTTGTATTTCTTTAATGTGATGCTCCTCAATTATTTTCTCTTTAACGGTGATATAACTGTAAAATATGTGCAATTATTAAATATGATTTTTTTCGTTCTCTTACATACTTATTTTTATTATTATTAGTTGGTATGCGCTACAGAACCTGAAAAAAATAAAATGTTAATTTATTACGGAAGACTACTAATTTAAGTTGTAATTATGTTATAATTAAATTACCAAAATAACCACCGAATACTGGCAAATGGTGGTTATTTGCCTTTTCCAAGTTGTCATGTTATTATGTAATATAAATGAAAAAGATAGAAATAAATATATTTTATTCTATTCTATTTACATTTTTACAACCAAAAGTAGATTACAAAAGACTTTTACAACACTTTTGACAAAAGTTTATTTCCGATACCTACATATGTATATAGTTTATGCGGAAAAGGCTCGTAAGTCCATTCAGCGTATAATGCATTGGTTTTTACACATTATGTTTTATGAATAAATAAACTTATATTTTCTACATAGAGCTTAATGTTTACAATACGAATAATCTAATTTTTACCTTCCTTCCATAGTGATGATTTTCTCAAATAAGATTGAGTAATCCTGGGTAAAAAATATTTGTCTACATAAACTACCTTTATGGATTTGCATGCAATTCTATATTGAAATGATGGAATACCATAATCATATTATATTTAAGTAAGATTCTAAACACTTCTGATATGATGAGATGTGAGAGAGATAGATTTGAAAAATCTGTATTGTATTTATTACCATAAGAAATTTTGAAATATATTCATATTTCTAGAGAGACAGATAAATGGGCTATGAGTCCAGTACATTACACCTAATGAACTTAATATGATACAATGTGTGCTGTATTGGAGAAGTATAATTGTAACCGACCTAAGAAGCCGAAGTTTTAGGTACTCAGCACCCAATAACACCACAAAAGTTATTGTACTCAATAGAATTTCCTTACAGTACACTTCTCAGATACACTCAACCTAGACTTCCGATTATTTTGGTACACGACAAAAACCTTGTGGTTCAGAGAACATTCACCATATACAATATTCCATTTGACCTTCATAATCACTGTCCTTTTACAGTCCATAATAAAATACTTCTTGAATCTCAAATCAAAGTTACTTGCAAATCGGCAATTAGGCAATTAAGAAGTGTCTTTAGAAGTTCATTTTAATTCTATTAATTTTAGTTCATGCATTTTACTATAGTTACAGAATTATATTATGCTATATTCACAATTATTTAATTTTAGCTCTATTCACTTCAAAATTAGATTTAGTTTTGAGAAGAGAGGGAACGAATATGAAAACGTGATAAGAATGCGTTTTTATTTGTTTTAGTGGTGTTATGGCTTTACCACTCCTCTCTTACACTCAACCTCAAGAACCAACATTTAAAATTGTAATCCAGCCAAGTCCAAAATTCTTATGCATAACGACGTAAGCATTTATGATTTTTCTTGTTACCTTTAGTCATTGGGTCATTAACTAATAACCTTACTAAGTATTAGTAGACCGTGTTATTTTGCCATTTAAGGTAAAGAACGCTAGTTAGTATTGTCATTTTGTTAACTTTACCTCAAATAACTCATAGCAGTCTCTCAAATTAATAATTAATATTTGTAATGTGACGAGTTTTATATTCACATATTTCATTAATTTTACCTAAATGAATAGTAAGTTCAGTCAAAAAAATTAAGGAGATTTTTAAGCAATAACGATAATGATATAAATTGTTTATATCTTGAAAATGTGGCATTAGACTAATATTTTATTTGTATTTCACAAACAAGCCAAATGTAGCTAACAATGTATAATATGAGGTAATGTAAATGTGAGTCGGTAATGAGACATGTTATACAAGATTGTATCACCTATAAAGATATAACATTACTCGAGTTGTAACATTTTATCACACCTTACATATAACGAGCAGCGTCATGTAACATATGATGCTATTATTTGACTCTTCTTTGCAATATTACTTTTATATCCAAGTATTTTTTCCTGGTATATATATATATATATATGTTCATATTTTTCTGTAGTAGATAACTAAACCCATTCATTAACAACTCTTTAGTTATTTCCTTTTTAAAGTTTATCATTTGTCAATAACAAAATTTTTTAATTAAGTACCTAATAGTATCAATGATAAGATTAATTACCTTAAAATAATGTACTGATACCATTACAGTTACTTCTTAAATCCATATATTAAATACACAGTTATATAATTTATTTTAAGTTCTAATATTTTATCATTATTTGTCTGAGTGTTACCAAAATATGTTATTCGAGGGGCAGAAAATTGTTTATTTCTATCTATCTTTTAATATATCGGACAGATAGCAATCTATAGAATTGATATTTTGCATAAAGATTAATTATTTGCAAATCTGATGTCATCCCATGGTATATATGTATCCGTTATCAAACTTTGTTACGTTGATTTTATGTGGCACCATTTATCCTTTGTATATAAGAAGAGGCAAACGTTTTATTTTCTATATGATATTTTGTATGTCAATCTATCCGCAAGACTTCTTGATAATAAAATCAAGTATATATTTGAAACTATATATGAAATTTTATCGAAGCCTATTAGGTGACACGGTGTGGTATACTTCTACCCTGTAGTAATTATATTCACTTAATAGCAATTATGAATCGTTCAGTATTACAAATACAATTTACATATAGATTTTTCTTACGAAGTTACATATTTTCCTTGAAATACTGTCATTCGTCTAACATTAATATTAATATTGTGAAGAGACCTTTTCAATGCCTGTATTGCTGAATTTCCAATATAATAACTCTTGTTATCACAGTATGAATCCACTTTAAAATCTATATATAATAAGAATTTGGAGGATATCAATTAAACAATTAAAATATATTTGATTAATATAAATTCTATACTGACCGTTTGTACTTATACAAATTGAAGTGATTTCATAAGCCTATGTGTATGGTATGATTTCAAAAAACTAATAACAAAAATTACTTATAACAGGAGGATTTAAGCTGCATCTCCCACTTGCTTGACAAGCATTCAAATAAAAACATTGCAGAGCTCTTACTTTTTACGATTTAATAGTATTTTTTATATGTGTTGTATTAGATATAAAACACTGTCGTTAACACAATGCTATTATAGGAAGAATAAGGCTTACTTACCATTATTATTATGTAAAGAGTGACACTTCGTTTATTCAATGACGACTTAATTTTTATTTAAATATTGTATTATGAAATAGTATTTAAAATCATAAGGACAATGTCAAAATTTTTTCACATCAAAATATAAATAATACTTCATGCATTAAAATTATCTCTCTCTCTCTCTCTCTCTCTCTCTCTCTCTATATATATATATATATATATATATATATATATATATATATTATATATATATATATATATATATATATATTTGGTGGTGGCTCATAGTGCCTAAGCTCACAGCGCCACAACGTGAATTTGCTCACAGCGCCACAACGTGAATGTGCTCGCAGCGCCACAACTCATAGCGCCACAGATTTGGCCGGAGTGCTCACAGCGCCAACACAACCGAATAAATAATCGGGTCCATGCTCACAGCGCCACAGCTCACAGCGCCACAGCTCATAGCGCCACAGATTTGAGAGTGGGGGAAACACCCGCTGGAGGGGTAACCCGCCTTCCCTGTACCAACCTCCAAAGTTATAATTCCCGTGATAACTAAGAAACATTTTTTCTATTGTTTGAACCGGTATTTTAAAACCTATTATGTAGTAATCACGCTAGTATTAATTAATTAACCTTTCTGTGTATATCTGCCTTTATAATGTTTAAAAATAGATTGTTATTGTTAATGAAATAATAGTATAACAAGTATTAATTATCACGAATTTATTATAGTTTTTTTTATTTTCTGTACGCATCAGCTTTATGTCATTGTGAATTTGCATGTTGTATATTGAATTGTAATCGCTTTAAAATTAGTCCTCACACTCGTACATGCATAATTGTTGTTAACATGCTATTTTGAACTACGTGTGGGCTATGTGAATACTTTTTGGTTTTAGTTCAAATAAATTTTATTGTGTACCTATACCTTTTTTAAATGATCTGATTGTTTTAAATTCTTCATGAATGACATGCGTATTTGAAAGAGAATACAGTTATTGTTTAATGGACGTTCAGATATCTATTTAGTGTACTAGACCTGAACTTGTATTAGTACATTCTAACATTAACAATACTCATGTAATATTGTATGTATTTAGTAATAACAAAAAATACTATATTCATGGGAAACATATGTGCAGATCACGTCATTGATAGATAAAACAAGTTTACTTAACTAAAAGACAAGACAAAAAACGAGAGAAAACAACAAAATGTATTAATTCTCATCTCACCCTGCTAGCGGTCTATTCTTAAGCGTAGTAGCCTCATACATTGTATACATACACACACACACACACACACACACACACACACACACACACACACACACACACACACACACACACACACACACACACACACACACACACACACACACACACACACACACACACACACACACACACATACACACACACACACACATACATATATATATATATATATATATACATATATATATCGTACACACACACATTTCCTTAATTTACGGATTCATAGAAAATACTTTTATTACGTTTATAATATTAATTTATGTATTTGAAAACGGTCAAAATATATTTCATTGTGTAGATCCCACAATTCTAAATCGATAAGCACAAGAACACACAAGAAAAGATATCATAGGCTATGTACCAGATAATTATGTTTTTCAAAATAGAAACACTAAAAACATAATAACAGTATCCAAAGTGTTTTATTAGTATAATTGTTATAATCGGTTTCTAATCGGGTACCTTACGATTAATTAGTGAAGACAAAGACATGTATGACATGTTACATAGCATATGGTTACATCCTAACTCAATTTTATAACTGTCGCCTAAGCAATAATTTGTTACGATAAAATATTCTTTCCAAATTACATCACAACGAATATTTTTGAGCTATGTATTTTCAAGGACAAGTATACAAAGAGGGAAAACTAAGGAAGGTCGGATCATAGATAATGTAATATTTCCAATATATTTTAATCTAAGAAATTATCTAGAGGAAGAATTTCAAAACAATCTGTATATCACAATTTTTTAATCAAATTGAAAACTGTCCAGTGTATGTCATCAAATCGTGAGATTAAACGATTCTGAAAGCGGTCATGGGTAGGTCTGTAATGTGTGCAGTGACCCCGTCTTGTTAAAAGTACAAAGCATCAATATCAATATCCAGCTCCTTACTGGAATAAAAAAGTTATTCAACATTACTACATACCGCGTAACCGTTTTCCCCCCGTTATCTTCAAATAAGTAAAATCCAAACATTCTCTCTGTCGGTCGATACTGCACTTTGACGCTATCTAAAAGCTTAGGTTGAAATCTCTCTGAGGTTATAAGCACTCCAATAACTCATTTTTGTTTGTTAACGTGATCAGAAGGGTAAAAGTGCGTTTCATCAGATATAATCAACAGGTTAGAAACATTAGGCCTCATTTTTAATGTCAATTATTTATCACAGAACACAACTCTTTTTCCATAGTCCAGATCTTTAAGTTCTTGCATAATTTGAATTTTGTAAAGATAAAAATGAATGTCGTGGTGCAAAATCCTCAGCGGGGATCTGTTTTAGCCAACGCTTGCTATCAGGCCGCCTGCTCTGGACTGCGACTAACTGCAACTCTCACTCTTTCCACATTGTTTGGTGTTTGAACAGTTTGTAGACTTCCTTCCCTCAGTTTTCTTTTGGGTAGAGGCCGTATTTGTAAATGAACTTACCCAGATTTTAATTGTTTTTAGATCTTGAACAGCGCCGTGCCGACCAATGTTAAAGTGAGTTGCAAAAACTCTGTGGGTTTTTACATAAGAATCACTGTTCTTAAAACGTTTCTACAGCAAAAGCATGTTGGTCAGTACTTATTTTCTTGGTTACATGATGGTTTTTGTGTGAAGTGTAATCGCTCACCTTTAAATTTGAAAATAGGCCTACATTTTTACAATAAACTGCTGGAATAGTTTTGTTGACGGGTGAATATATGAGAAACAGTCATTAGCCGCTAAATAATATAAATCACGCAAATTATAACACTTTCAGCCATCCTCATGTGCTTCCTCTTTTAGATCTCAATAATAGTTTTCCTTTAACTGTAACCAAAAGAAATGTATATGATAATAATGATTTATTTTCGTTCTAAAGCAGGGGTGCCCAACCTTTTTTACCCAAGGGCCACATTATAAAGCCTTTATGGCCAGGCGGGCCAACATCCCAGGGGATTTGGAACCCCAAACAAAACGTATTGCCCGGGGTTTGTTCCAGAAATCTTGTGCAAAATATGAGTTTTAAGGTTATTTGGCCCTTGTTTCCTGATTATTGTAATTTCTTATTATTTATTAGTTGTTAGGTAAAGGTTTATAATATATTATGATTTTAGGTTCTTTTAGTAGAAATAAATATAAACCCGGACTTTTGGACGTTTGCTCTAATTTTGAGGGAACAATAAAAAAGTCACCAATAAATTGAATACATTGATTTTAATTAATCCTACTAGGATACTAGGACATACAAATTACGTGGCGAGTGGTGACCTTGAGTTGGGTAGGTGTTACGTCGCCGCACCGCGCGCTGTGCCGTGCTTTAGGCCCCCCATCCACTTACAGTTCGAACTGCAGTTCTTGACTGCAGTCAGAACTGTGAACGGTGGACTGTGGACTGTTGAAAAATGTTCACGTCAGTACGGACTGCAGTCGCGGACCGCAGTCCGTTCGGTGGCGTGGTTGTCGTGGTCAGTCTTTCCGGTGTTTTGCCGTAGGTGTGTGTACTTTGTAGTTATTATTCGTTTATATTATTTATTATATTTTTAGTTATATTATTATTATATAGTCTTTTGACTTAACCTTCCATACACATTCATGTTTCCTAAACTCCTCTATAAACTGTAAAAGATTATCCTTCGAACCAACTGGCCATGATTGCCGCGTCACAAACAAAAACAATGCGCAACCACCAAACGCTCACCACTCAATGACGCATGAGGCCGACACGGAGCAGCTGAGCTAGCGCATGCGCATATCTCGCAGCTTGGACTGTCGACTGTGGCCTGTCACGGGAGCCTCCACTAACTAGCAGTTCCGCCTGCAGTCCGATCGTTGAAACTGTCGCACCGTGCGACAGTTGACAGTCCAACGATTCGCCTGCCGGATTCCCCATCCACTTACAGTTCTAACTGCAGTCCCGGACTGTCTCAGTCCAGGACTGCAGTTAGAACTGTAAGTGGATGGGGGGCCTTACGCGCGCTCTATTCGCCAGCCGGCAGCCACCACCGTAGTCAGTAAAATCTGTCTGCAACTACTTTACTTCTTTCAACACTCATACTCCACCAAATGAATACGGCTCGTTCTACTTGAAATCGGCAGGACTGCTTGGTTCTCAAAATTTGTATTTATTTAATATTTCAAATGCTTGTAAACAAATTTGGTTGTTTTGGCAACAAGGCGGGCCACATAAAACTGACTCGCGGGCCGGATTCGGCCCGCGGGCCGTAGGTTGGGCAGCCCTGTTCTAAAGTAAAGGTTACAACATAGTACTAGTACAAAATACTGTCCAATTATACAGTATACGGACAGTAAGAAGTGAAAAAATATTTAGTATTAACGTTTAAATATACTAAAGTGAAGTATATATACAAAAGCAAAGATACCAGACTTAAATAACGTCAGCATTCCGTGGCGTCAAAAATTAATTTACAAGTAAACAGAGATCAAATGATTTTTCACACACAAAATGAAAAAACCACAAGTACCTTTTAGTTTGCAATATTATAATAAGTACAGTTAACTGAAAAGAATATTTAATTTTTAATATAAACCATAAGTTTAGATTGATACTGAGTTCAAAAATTAAATACTATTATTTTGAAAAAGTCGTAGTCAATTTAATTTAATTTTACAACTGAAGTATTTTACTGAAGTAGTACTAAAGTATTTCGGTCCGGTGAATTCAAAACATTGTCAAAGACAGATTTGCTTACTTTGGAAATTAAAAATTTATTGTGCTGGATGTTTCTAGTTTTGTATTGTAGGTCACTTGTCCCCAGTTACCACTTCTAACAAAAAATAATTCTAAATTCGTAAGTACTTCCCCAACATATTAAGTCATACATACAACGTATAATTTGTTATTCCCAAGAAAGATTTTTATCCAAAAGTCAGTCCTACATATTTAAACTTAGAACAAGTCCTATTATTAGACAGTTTCAGTTTGTTAAATTAACACTATTACAATTTGAATTGTGATTTTTAAGAGTATGTTGAAAAGTGTAGCCTCTGAGATCAAAATTAACAAACTTGGTTTTACTTACTTTAACTTGCATTTTATTTATATTACACCAAATTAAAATGGAAAGAAGATTTCATTTAATTTCTTTTAAAAATCTCTGAATGTTTTGTCAGAATAAAAATTGCAACATCATAGACAAAATGTTTAATTTGTCCATGTATATTCTGCTTTAAAAGATGTTTAATGGATATTAATAAAAGATCTCCTGCGGCACTTCTAGCGCGACTAGTGCGACGATATTCGAAAACTGAATTTGGAAAGACTGGGTCCTAAATATTAAACGAGGTCGTGAAACGTTGATTGGAAGGTAGGCATACGATATTAACACCAAAACACCGTGCCGGTTCGTAGAGGGAGCGGGCAGCCAGCTTTGATTTTGTAACTCCGACCACAGAAAACTCCAAGATGTCCTTGCCCTTTCGAAGTCAGAAGAGAAGAGGAGAAGAAACCTAATTCCCGATATCTAGAAAACCTGAAAATACTAGAACCAATCAAAAAGCCAGAAAGCCACAGAAACATCTAGAAAGAGAACAACCATCTGGTAAAACAGATGGCTCGACCAGCTGTAAGGAAACAGCTCCCGGTCCGTCCAAAGACCAACAAAATAAAGTGGCAAACGCCACATACTCCCCCTCTACCCCGGGAGAGAAAAGAAAAAAAAACTCAAAAGGATAAGGTAGGAAGACAAGGACGGAAAGATTAGAGACTACAACTGGTACTGCTGTCGTTAGCAAACAGCTAGAAATAGCTCTAGTATGGATATCCTGCACGCTCGCGAGGCGCTCCAAAAGCGTAACGGCTAGAATCCATTCCGACTGACCACACTACTCAAGATTAAATCTTTTTAGTTTAAAGAGGCTTGAGGAAAAGCCTAGTAGTAGTAAAAAAAAACTTGAACAAAATTAACTACTTTCTGTGGCAGCTACCAATAAATAAAGGTCTGAAGTGTTGACACAAGGATGGGTTTTTTCGTTTGTTTCTACATCACTAATACGCTTGGTGGTCAAAAGGCTACAAGAGGGTGTTCCAGTAAGGTTGGGAAGGAAATTAAATAAGTGTACACTTATTAGCCAAAGCTTATTAGCCAAAGCACTTCCTAAAGTCTCCACCATCCGGGTATCTCCACCCCGGAACCCAAGGGCCACTTAAGCACCCGAATGGAAACCCCGAACGGCTGGCGGAACTCCTTGGACCACCGGGAGAGTATTACTCCAGACATAAGGTCTGTATTTTTTTTTTCTTCAAAGATGGGAGGAACAGAAGGGATGAAGAGACCATTCCAAAGCGAAAATTAAAAATATGAGAAAATTACACCCATCATAATATCAACAGACCCAAGTTCGTGTTGTAAAGGCTAATTAGGTAAAAACCTGGTACTGGCAAAATTTAGCAAAAGTGGGCCAGTACTCTCCTCCCCCTACGGGACGGCTGAGAAAAAAAATTGGTGGCCAGTGGGAAAAGACAAAATAAAGTTTTATTTTTCCATACTAGTTTTTTAAATTTAGAGACTTGGAGCAAATAAATTCAGGCTCTTAAAAAGGCGTGAAAGAAAAACTGTAGAGCTACGGGAAGAGCTTAACGGAGTAAGGAAATCATTTGGTCGTGGTAAAGTGGTTTAATTAGGAACTTTAAAAACAAAAAACAAAAAACTAGTTTCTAAGTGTTGGCCAGGAAAGGCAAAAAAAAACCCTGAAACCTACGGAAAAGAGACCCAAAAAAAACTAACTGGGCCAAAACCCAACAAAATTAGGTTAACAAACAATAAACCTCTAAAACAAAAACAAGAAAAAAAGCCTTCAAAGGATAACAGTAACAACAGTAAAAAAACACTTCCAATATAAACACTAAACAGCAAATAAATAAGATAGCTGCTGGAACATTTAGCAGCTTCAGAGACAAAATTATAAAGTCTTAAAGACACAAAGAGATAACAACAACAACTAACTACAAAAAATATATAGACAAACTACAATCTTCAACAATATTTTCAACAATAAAAACTAAACCTATCCATCGCTGCTAACTTAGCTGAATAACAAAGAATTCCACCTACTGCCAAAAGACTGACCCTACTAAGCAAGAGAAAGACAAAGAAAAGGAAAAGGGAAAGAAAATGTAAGCTTGTGTTGTAAAATGTAATGGGTTGGCCGAACCAAGGATAGCAGGCTGCGCGACTGCATTAGGGAATGTTAAAAATAAATAAACATAAAATTCACTCCCAATGTACAGCCTAGAAAAATTGCCGAAGCAAAAAAAAAATTCTCTAAACAGCCAATGCTAATCCTGATCCCCCCGTGTATATGTACTGTAAAAGAAGAGGAGTAAAAGTATCAGAGTGTTAATGTGGTGTAAGGAAGAGAAGAAGAAGAAGAAGGAGGAGGGAAAAAACTAAACTAACATCACTATGCCCTAAACCATCCCTATAAACGTCCCGGCAGCGGTGCTTTGGTCTTAGATAGGCCCAAAATATTTCTTTAGGTGGGAAACATGGGCCGACCTAATAAGTTTCCCTGACTTGGGACACCTCAATGTCACGGTGACTGGAGAGGTAAAATCATGAATAACCAGAGGGCGTGACCACAGAGGTTGCAGTTTGGCTGAAATTTGATTAGCCGCATTACTCAAATTTACTCGTCGAAACATTGCCAAATCACCGATACGAAAATTAACTGGTAAACGACCTTGGTTGTACTGCCGAGCAACTTTTCGGTGTGCAACCTCCAACCGATCCAAGGCCTGAGACCATCTCCTCTGCATGTCTCTGGAATCTTGTGTTTGGAGGAGATCATCCAAATTCCAATTGTTTTCCAGGGGAGAAGTAATTTTGTAGCCAAGGAAAATTTCAGCAGGAGAGGTGCCAATTGACTCATGCTTAGCCGAATTAAAAGCGACTTGGAATAAATGGAGATTAGTGTCCCAGTCAGTATGATTTTGAGAATGGAAAATTCTCAAGGCAACGCCGAGGTTTTTATTAACTCTTTCAGCAATTGACGGCTTCGGATAATATGGCGAGGTCCTAACGTGTTTGATACCAAGTTCCAGACACATGTTATCGAACTGTCTGGATTTGAAACAACCACCCCGGTCGGTGACGAGTTGTGAGGGGAAGCCAAAATACGCGAACAAGCCCTTATGCAAAAGATTCACCGTAGTAGGAGCGGTAGCATTTTTAGCAGGCAAAATCACTGTATATTTTGAAAAGGCGTCAACGATTGTAAGAAGCCATTTGTGGCCTTTTTTTGTTCTAGGAAGAGGTCCCACGTAATCAACAAACACCCGTTGAAAAGGCCTGGTTGCTAATTGAGAAACCAAAGGGCCTACCTTAGTATTTTGAGCCTGTTTGCATCTCTGACAGAAAGGACAAGCCTTTACCCTCTCTTGGATAGCCTGCTTCAGGTCGGTAGAAAAGAAAATTTGACTAATCCGATCCCAAGTTTTCTTGAATCCCAGATGAGCTCCGAGAGGTGACTCATGGTAAACTTTAAACAATAGGTCGTAGAGTTTGCTAGGTACCACTACTCTAGGTTTGGATTGATTAGGCAATTGGTGAACTAAAATGCCTTGAATTACAGAATAATTTTGATTGGGATTAGTACCCTTCAAAGATTTCACAATATTGCGAATTTGAGCATCTTGCTCTTGGTGGCCTTTGATGTCTTTGAAGGCTTCCGGTACAGAAAAAAGAATAAAAGCCTGTGTGTGGTCGGTTTTATTTTGAATAGTAGAACTCTGTGATGAATCGGTTTGGGGCTCAAATAAACGCGAGAGGCAGTCGGCCACAACATTGTCTTTGCCCCTAACATGCTTGACAGTAAATTGAAAGGCATTGATGAGAGTGGTCCAACGTGCTATTTTTCCTACCTGGCGAGGATTGTTAAGTAACCATGAGAGTGAGGAATTGTCAGTCTCAAGCGTGAAGGAACGATGCTCTAAATATTGTCTAAATTTTGTAAAGGCATAGACTACTGCCAAAGCTTCTAAATGGAAAGTTGAATAGTTCCTCTCGTGTACATTTAAAGGACGGCTCGCAAAAGCTATAGGGTATATTTGGCCCTGGATTTCCTGAGACAGCACTGCACCTACAGCAGTACCTGAAGCATCAGTTGACAGAATAAACGGGGCATCAAAATTTGGTAAGCGTAGGACCGGAGCAGAGACTAAAGACCGTTTAAGTTTGTGAAAAGCATTCTGTTGCTCCTCACCCCATATGAAATTTACATCCTTTCTCTTTAACCTATTCAACGGCTCACAGATTGACGCGAAATTGGGAATAAATTTAGAATAAAAGGCACACATTCCAAGAAACCTGCTAACCTGCTTAGTATTTTTGGGTTGAGGGTAGTTGTCGATAGGGCGAGTTCTATTTGGGTTGATGGTAACTTTCCCATCTTCGAAGACGTGGCCTAGAAATTCTATTTTATGAGAGGCAATGACCATTTTTTCTGGGTTAACTGTTAACCCTGCCCTACTAAGTCGGTCAAGGACTAAATCGAGATGTCTTTGGTGATCTTCCAGATTTTCAGAAAAAATAACAAGGTCGTCGAAATAGCAGAACAAGAAATCAAATTTCACATCACCAAAGATTTTATTTATCAACTGAGTCAGTATCATGCTACCACTAGCTAGACCAAAAGGGAGGTAATTGTATTTCCCATTGGCCAGTGCTTGTGACAAATGAAGTGTACTTCTTGGAAGCCTCATCAAGTGGTATCTGGTTGTAAGCGGACACCAAGTCTAACATAGAAAAGATCTTAGCCTTGCCTAGAAATTGAAAAGAAGACTCTACCGTAGGCATCGGAGTTGAATCGAGCTCCAAGACATTGTTTAAGGCGCGGAAGTCAACCACCAGGCGTGAAGAACCTCCCTTTTTAGGTACTAAAAATGCTGGACTGGAGTAAGGGGAAGTTGAAGGTCTAATAACGCCTTTCTCCAGAAGGCCTTCGATATGCTCACGAATTAAAGCCATTTTCGGGGGAGCATAATGATACGGACGGCACCTGAACGGCTTGTCTGACTTGACAGTGATAGAATAAGTCAAAAGGTTAGTTTTACCCAGCTGTTTGGTCACAGTTTCGGGAAAACACCGCAGAATATTTTTAAATGTCTGAACTTGGGAATTATCAAGCCTCTCTCCAAAGATAGGTCCCAAACTAACATCCTCTGCCTGTTCATCCTCTTGGTTTTCGGCTATAACTAGTGAAGTGTCAAAGGGAAAAGACACCTGGCGTTGAGCCGCATTAATGCTCATTTCAGAGGCCTGAATGAAGTCGAGTCCAATCAAAACAGGAACCGGTAAGTTGTTAGTAACAAGAAATGGGAAAGTCCAAGAGAAACAAGCTAATTTGAAATGAATATGGGCCAAAAATTGAAAGGAGACATCTGAACCATTTGCAGCTGTAGCCGTCAATGAAGTTTCTTCAACTTTCTTCACGACACCCTTGAGTTTAGAGAGAGTATCAAATACGCTTTTAGCTACGATAGATCTGGTAGAACCAGTATCAATCACAGCAGAAGACTTAATGTTAGAAAAAGCAATAGGAATTTCTAGGGGTTTGACCTTGGGCAAAGCCGGAGCTAAAGGATTAATGGGCCTAGTCTTCTTGGGGAATGCCGGCCCTTTCAGCGAATTCCCCTTTTGGAGTTTAAATTAACCGCAGGATTAGCGGAACTATAATTATGGTTTTGATTATTCCTATTATAGGAAAACCTCCGTTCCTGGTTTGGCCTACTATTGTTCCCTGGTAGCATATTATCTTGCAATTGATTAGAATTACAAACTTGGGGGTTCAGCCGCTGATTGAAAGCATTATCATAGCCATTTGCCCTTACTTGGCCCTGCCTAGAATTATTGGGTTGAGAATGAAAGTTCTGGTAAGGTCTACTATTATTGTAAGGCCCGCTTCCTTGCCTTTGGTTACCTCCAAATGAATGGTTTGGATAAAATGTGCTATAGGGGGTTCTCTTAGCGGCGTCTCGGTCGAAGTTTGTACCCGAACCACGGTAAAATGTTCTGTTATTATAACGATTATTTTGGAAAAGATGTCCAGCGTATTGTAAATTAGTATTATCATAAGTGACATTTTTATTAGAATCTATTGCAGCTTCCTGAGATTCAGAATTGCCATACCCTAACGGAGCTTGAACAGTGTTGACCGTCAAACTCTCAATCATGGAAACCATGTTTTTCAGTTGTTGTACTGTGGTAGGGGGTTGAAGACCTGCAAAAGCTGCCCTAGTATGAGGGTTGAGACCGGTAAAAATAGTTGTAAAAATCTCGCCATCACTTATTTCTGGTCCAAGAATTTGGAAAATGCTAACAATGTCAGTAAGATAATCAGCATAAGGTTCTGACAGTCGTTGTTGTCTATACATGAGTTTAGACTGAATGTCTCTAATGGCCCTAGATGAGAAAAAGGTAAACCTAATTGTCTGCAGAGCATTCGGCCAGGTAGAGTCAGCACTCACGAGACCCATCCACACATCACGAAGTCTGCCTTCAGTGCGTGCCACAGCGTTTAATAGAATAGTTTTATCTGAACCTAAATTTAACTCTACTATTTTTTGGATTTTTACGAGAAATTCTGTTAGCTGAAATAAATCTGTACCAGAAGTAATGGGTACCTCTCTAAGCATATCCCGCAAAATGTTAGGGAATGAGACATCGTCCCTGTTATATGGCCTATTTTGGGTTGCAATTTCTTGGGCTACCGTCTTAGCAGTCGCTTCAATAGCATTTAAGGTCATTGTATGCAGACTCTTCACTAAACCACCAAGATCCACCGGCACTACAGGGGGCAGCACAGTACAAGTTCCTACTTCGTCCTGTTTTAAACTGGGATTATCCACTAAATCATCCGTTACGGGTACCCTTGGTTCATCCGCAGATTCCTCCAAGTCACTCACGACCCCTTCGCTAGACCGAGCCACAAATTCACTTAGCTGCACACGCATGGCATCAAGCTTATCCTTGGGTTTAATTCCCCATAGCTTGCATTGTTCGCGGGCTTCCTCAATAGTCAACTTTTTAATCCAAGACACAGTCTTTGGAACATTATTTAAATCGAAGAACTTCATCTCGTAAAAGGTTCAATAATCAACAATAAATAAACACAAATCACAACAAACAAGTTAAACAATAAATTAATCAAAGACACATGAGAGCGTGGACAGATATTCCACACAAACTAGAGAGCAGTAAAAAAAAAATTCAGAAAAACATTAGGGCAATTTTACTGTGGTGTGTGAAAAAGTACAAGTTGTAAAAAAAACTATTATAAATTTATAGTATTACAAATAAATAAAAGCATAAAGTACATTTCCTTATTATTACCATGAAACCAACTTCCAGTATCACCAACAGGTGAAGGTAGAAAATACAACAAGTTTGGCTTTCAGAACAAAAAAAAAGTCGGTTGCCATCAGTCGGGGGTAGACTCAATTTGTTTCCTCTCAAAAGGTTGAGAAAGTTCAAAGTATTCAAAAAAACCTAACAACACCTTTCAAAACCTAAAAGAATAAGAGAGGGAAACAAAGTAAACAAAAGAATTAATCAAAAGCAAGAGCAACTGTACCGTAGAAGAGCAAAAAAATATGTGGAGCAAGTCGTAAAGTAGCGCTACAGGTAACTACTACATAAAGTTCAACAAGTCCCAAGTGAATAAGACACAAGCCCAAATAGTAAACTCTCCCTTTAAACTGTAAATAAATTAGAACACCCCCAAAAAAAAAAAATCTCTTTTGAGGCCAAGAATCCAAAAAAAAACTCCAGTGAAAAATTAAAAATTAAGAAAATAAAGACCAAAGGAAAAAAAAAAATATTTAACCACTTAAGGCTTAAATTAGGCTAAACTGAAATTTAGGTAAGTTAAACACCCGAAGCTGAATCAAGCAAGCTGACATATCAATCAATCCAAAGAGTCCACTAGGGTTTGGTATATTATAAAATAGTGAACCCTCAAGGTGGCAAACTATAGTTTTAAAAGTTTGTAAAAGAAAGGATGTTTCAACATTTTGGAAAGAAAGTTTAGTTTTGTAAGTAATTAAATCACTTATATGTATGTCAGCACGTCAAATCCAACCCCAAGCTGCAACTTCATAAAAATTACAAAACAAGCCTAGGCCTATGTTACTTTCAATACTAGTTGAAACTAAAGGTGTACTCCATATTAACTTTAACTGTTTTAATTTAAACAGGCACTAGTCAAAAGAATCAAGGGGCTTTTAATAATAGACTATGAAAGAATTATTATTTTTACAATAACATTAAAGTTTTGAAGAAGGTTTTTAGAAAAAAAATTGCAAACTGTTAGACTAAATCAACCCCTTAAGCTTGAACTGCCCTGAACAATCAAATAGCATAGGCCTACATAAAAGTTTGACATATTTCTAAGTAGAAAAATTATCAGATAAATTTAACAGTAACACTTCACTTACCTTGTGTATAGACTAAGATTAATTAACCAAATTTTGTAAGACTCGAATAAATTCAACACAGTAGACAAAAATCATCAAATTAGTGCTATTAAAAATTTAAACTCTTATCAACTTAAAACATGTACAAGTGGAGTAAATCCGCTGGAAGAATAAATAAATAACTAAATAATTAATTAAATCCTAGAATAACAACAATTAATTGCATTTGGAACTAAGGGTAGGTGCGGAAAGGTTAAAAATTTTAATTAAATCAGAAGTAGAGATGAAATATCAGAAGGAAAGCAATTTATATAAGAAAACAAGAACACTTTTAATTATAAGCCAACCCAAAGTAATTAATCTGGTGAAACTGAATGGGGGTTTCAAATATTAACCAGAAAGCTAAGAAACTTTAAAAACAAAAGGTAGGCTATACATAGGCGGCAGTACAATACGCAGTCACCAACAGCATCTATGAAATCCTTCGACTTTACTTGCACAGATCTGAGCCAAAGTTTAAATTAAAATACTAAAAGGTGCTAATTAAAGTTTAGAAAGCACAAGTAATTAAGTACCAGGTATGTTTAAGGCAACAGGCTACACTGTAGGTGAAAGTAAAAGTTAGGTTAAGAGTTAACTTGGTGAGAGAAAAAAAATTTATTAAAATTGGTTTTAAAGTAAAATATTAAGCTAGAAAAAATCAACCAAATACCTATGCCTAAATAATTAGTGAGAATAAGTTACTAAAGTTTAAGAAATACTGCCACTCACATGTTCAATTATTACACAACTAGGCTTAGGTAGCAGTTGGTTGCAAGAACTGCTTGGCTCAGACTTGCACATTAAAAACAAGCTACTTCGAAAAAGTTTAACATTTTGAGTAAAAAAGGCAGTGTAAGGAAAATTTAGAAAACTAAAAAAAATTTAGAAAAACGTCTACCCCTTTAAAAAAACTTAAAACTAGGACTTAGCTCTCATAGTTGTGTAGAATTCCTCCGCTCCCACCGGCAAGCCTAGCCTTCCATTTCAAACCACGCTCTGCTACCAATTTGCGAGCAAACCAATTTGTTGCTAGTGATGTAGAAACAAACGAAAAAACCCATCCTTGTGTCAACACTTCAGACCTTTATTTATTGGTAGCTGCCACAGAAAGTAGTTAATTTTGTTCAAGTTTTTTTTTACTACTACTAGGCTTTTCCTCAAGCCTCTTTAAACTAAAAAGATTTAATCTTGAGTAGTGTGGTCAGTCGGAATGGATTCTAGCCGTTACGCTTTTGGAGCGCCTCGCGAGCGTGCAGGATATCCATACTAGAGCTATTTCTAGCTGTTTGCTAACGACAGCAGTACCAGTTGTAGTCTCTAATCTTTCCGTCCTTGTCTTCCTACCTTATCCTTTTGAGTTTTTTTTTCTTTTCTCTCCCGGGGTAGAGGGGGAGGATGTGGCGTTTGCCACTTTATTTTGTTGGTCTTTGGACGGACCGGGAGCTGTTTCCTTACAGCTGGTCGAGCCATCAGTTTTACCAGATGGTTGTTCTCTTTCTAGATGTTTCTGTGGCTTTCTGGCTTTTTGATTGGTTCTAGTATTTTCAGGTTTTCTAGATATCGGGAATTAGGTTTCTTCTCCTCTTCTCTTCTGACTTCGAAAGGGCAAGGACATCTTGGAGTTTTCTGTGGTCGGAGTTACAAAATCAAAGCTGGCTGCCCGCTCCCTCTACGAACCGGCACGGTGTTTTGGTGTTAATATCGTATGCCTACCTTCCATTTCAAACCACGCTCTGCTACCAATTTGCGACGATATTCGAAAACTGAATTTGGAAAGACTGGGTCCTAAATATTAAACGAGGTCGTGAAACGTTGATTGGAAGGTAGGCATACGATATTAACACCAAAACACCGTGCCGGTTCGTAGAGGGAGCGGGCAGCCAGCTTTGATTTTGTAACTCCGACCACAGAAAACTCCAAGATGTCCTTGCCCTTTCGAAGTCAGAAGAGAAGAGGAGAAGAAACCTAATTCCCGATATCTAGAAAACCTGAAAATACTAGAACCAATCAAAAAGCCAGAAAGCCACAGAAACATCTAGAAAGAGAACAACCATCTGGTAAAACAGATGGCTCGACCAGCTGTAAGGAAACAGCTCCCGGTCCGTCCAAAGACCAACAAAATAAAGTGGCAAACGCCACACTAGAATGAGCTGACTCACGACAGCCTGACACTCACCTGCTAGCTGCAGTCAGATAAGAGCGGAACCAGTCCAAGGCCAATGATGCCAATCACCTCCAGTTTAGATAACAGAATATTGTGATCAACCATATCTAAGTTTTCTTCAAGTTGATAAAACACCGGTCACTTTATTGTTGTTAATAAGATTATTTTTAATGAAATTTGTTACGATTAATAAAGCATATTCTGTTGATTTATCCCTCGTAAAGCCAAATTACATATTACTTACAACCAGAGCCGCAGCTACATATTTTCCAGGGGGGCAAGCCCTAAATTTGCCGCCCTTATCTACCACTCAACATCAACTGTAAACAAAATGTTTTGCTGTTTCTAAATCAGCATGTAAATAATGTAGAAGTACTTAATAACTATTATTATATTTGTTAAAAGCAGTTATCCGCAGCTTTGCACGCAATTTTCAAGATCTAAGAGCATCCTTTTTAGTGAAATCATTTATGATGTAATATGATGGAGTTTTATGACAATTTTCACTCAAATGTAGGCATATATCTAGTAATTATAATTTTAATGCCCGTGGTTAAGAGATTTAAAAGTCAAATAACATTTTTACTGGATTATTTCAGGTTTTGCGTGAGTCGAAGTATATATTTTATGTTTAATTAAATTACATTTCTGACGCCACAGTTGAGTCTCTTTCCTAATATTTCAATCAAGGAAATACAATCAGGCCTCAGAAATCTGCTTTGGTTAAATACATATACTTCCGGCCCTCTTAATGTACATCCGTTGAACAATATCTCCAGTGTTTAAGTTGACTTAGTCTTATTGTCCCTTTAAGAAACTATATATACGAAGAAATTAAAAGACGGTCTACGGCCTTTATACCAACATACGGTCTAAAAGCACCTATTCCCACAGTTCAGTTTGCCTTGCCATTATAAAGAAAATATCTACATACGTTGGTTTTCAAGCCGTACTTTTGTCAAAACGTCTACTAATGATCCTTGTAATCTATTTCCGGTCAAAGATACTTTAAATGCCATAATTTGGTTTTCATTTTTATTACGTCGAAGAAAATAAATATACTTTCGTAAGGTTGAAAAGTTACTATGGTTAAATGTATCTATTTCAGCCGCTTAAATTCACTTCTTTTCTAATTAATTTACAGTTTCATAGTTGAGTTTGCGTTGTTGCACCGATCAAGAAAATATGTACACATGTAGGTTTCGAATGATAACTTACATGACATGAAAAGCAGCGTCTGTTTCCGGTTTACAACATTTTTGGTAATATATTTTATTTAGATTTTTTTACCCCGATCAATAGTGTAACCGTAAATAAGGCCGCAGTAACTTTTAGGACACATTGTAAGATATATATTTTCTTCATCGGAAAAAGAGGCTAACTATAAAAATGTCACCTTAAGAATCATAGATCGAAAAAAAATTGAAAGAGTCGAAAGAAGATGCTGTATGATCGAAGTTGGTTTTTGTTAGTATATATTTTCTTGATCGGGGAAAACTCAATAGTACAATAGTACCGGAAATGGACGGAACTTGGAGCAACAGTTTCCTAAACATAACATAGCTGTGGTAGGAAAGATGTATTGAATTTGAATGTTAAATTTAGCTCCAGTTCACCTTCCTTTTATTGCAGCTTCTGTTATCTGACACTGTCTCAGGCTTGACTCTGAAGGGACCCAAAGATAGTCAGAAAGTCAGAATGAAATTCAAAATACAAATTTAATCAACCCTTCCCACCATATTTACGTTATGTGTAGAAAACTCGGTTGCTCCACTGTGCTTAGAGACCGTATCAGATCATCGTAGTGCACTCAGTTGTGCATATGATGAGATAATGAGAACACCACTTCATCTATTTGTAGATGTCTCTGATGATGTAAAGGTGTTAAAGCTTCGTTTTGAGCTTCTTCGTCGCCGACTTTCTTTGGATCTCTGCAGGACTCAAGTTTGAGACAGCGTCAAATACCACACACTGCTATAAAAGGATTGTGAATTGCAGCTAAATTCAACATTCAAACATCATAAGTGCTTTGACAAGTAGGCAACGGCCGCGTGTAACAGCTGGTTGATTTATAAACAAATAATGTCTAATGAGGATAAATCCCTATCAGTATTCACATGCAGAACGAGTAATATCATACAGTGTTTATTAAATCTCAAAATAATAACTGATAACCGATTTTGTAAGGTTCTTTCTGATTTCTTTGTATGTCGTTCGTCAAAAGACATACACAAAATGCAGAATAAGAATAAGGAATAATGATAAGTTAACGAGGAGAAAGCTTAAATTTTAAACAAAACTGTTTTTTGTTATCATAATCCAAAATAACATACAAAATATTTTTCTTTTACTTGAATACATGTGTGAATACAACCTAATCAGTAAAAGATTATTCCAATGTGATATAGGTGTATAGACTACTTTAATGTGGTATAAGTTTGAAATAAGATGTTTAGCATGTAAGAGAGGTCTTCGGGTCCCGGTTCCGTCAGGTATATCCTGTAGAACAACAAATTATAGTAAACAATTTATGGCATGGCTGTGTTCTAGTTTTTAAAATGCTTTCAAAATCTTTAATTTGTCTCGAAAGCGGTGTAACAATTTTCATTTTTTATTGTACCAAAGGTATCGGTGGAGAAAAGCAGTGTTTAAACCATATACCACACAATGGGCTTCCCATTAAGTATTTTTAGTGTGAACTTCAACATCTGCAATCTGAATTGGGTTCCAAGCTATTAAAAAATCGTACAAATTAATTTACATTATAATTTTGTTGTACGTATAGGCTACCGTATATTGATCAAGAATTTCAAAAGGGAATGGGTGTTGGAAAACAAGTGTCCAAAATATTAAGGACTATTTAGGAACTGGGCGTATCGAGTCATCAGCCGATGTGGCCAGGAAAAAAACGTAGGTCGGGACCGGAAGATGAGCAGATAATGAGAGATTGGAATGCGGGGAGCGAGCAGCCAACTTTGTTCGTAGCTCGTGGGATCTCCGCCTGGCGCGCAACACCACCGAGTCTGTGTTTTTCACCCAAACCACACATGTCGGAACAACAGAGTGAAAACCGATCTTCTTTAGAAAAACAATCTATACTAAAATAATTGGGTTGCTAATTGATATGTGCAGTTTTTAACTGCAATAGTATGATATAATATGTAATCAAGAAGTAAAACAAACTTATGTATAGAGATAACTAAAATGCGACTGCAATGTCATTGCATTATCCAGGACATGCGCCGTGAGTACGGTGGTTGGGCCGCTTGTCTGCCTCCGTATTTCCCCTACATCAAGTGTCCCCCTCCATAGTTATTATTTAATAAATTTGAACCAATAGGAGGTTGTGGCGCTATGCAACACCAGAAAGTAGAGACTGGCTCATAGCGCCACAGAATTGGCCCGAGTGCTCACAGCGCCACAGCTCATATCGCCACAGCTCATAGCACCACATATTTGGTCGAGTGCTCACAGCGCCAACACAACCGAATAAATAATCGGATCCATGCTCACAGCGCCACAGCTCATAGCGCCACAGGTCATAGCGCCACAGATTTGGCCGGAGTGCTCACAGCGCCACAGCTCATAGCGCCACACATTTTATATATACACGAATAAACGTTTGTCTGTGTGTCCATTATAGAATCTTAAACTACTTGCTTGACCTATGAGTATGAAAACTAATTATTATGTATATGTTGTTCCACGGAGAAGGTTTATTTGCTATGCCCGTTGATGTGACTCACCACCAGACGGCGCTGAACAAGATAACTTTTCAAAGAGCCCGCAGACTAGAAACTGCAATTATATGACAGTTAAGTATATAAAATAGCCAAACAATATTTTAAGGCGAATATTTATGATATAATATATTAATTTGTCTTTAAGATACATTTCTGGTTGAACTTAAAGCATGAGTGTTAGACCACTTTATAAGAAAGTACATATACGTGTGCATTGACTGTAGACCTAAACATATTTTTTTAATCGTGGCAACAAAGCATACATTGACGTTGGAAATATAATCCACTTTCATAAGAAGTGCAGATATACGGGCAAAAATTGCGAAAAGCTTGTATTTTATTAAATTATATTCATATTTTACTATTATCATTATTTAAGAATAATTGGTATAAACTTGGCTAAAAGTATAAAAAATCTTAATAATTATACGTATATCAGTTACAATCCTTATAATAATTTATATATATATTTAGCACATACAAGTTAAAAACAAACACGAATTCTATACTATTACAATAGGTAGTATATTATACGCTTCTTTGTGTAATTAGAAAAGAGTTTCAGATAATTACTGTGTTTTGCTGTAGAAGTATTATACACTCATTACCAAAATACTGATATGGGAGAAAGAAACGTTTCCTGCAGGATAAGAAATTACCTGGAAATGACTTTCATTTATCGTTGAAACGATGAGTCATTTGTAGGCCTGTTTCTTTTACTACTAAAGTCATATTTCATAAAAGTTACTTTATTACTTCGTTATGGTATTGTGACTTAGTAATACATTTTCAACTGTACCTTTGTAGTGCCATTTATTTGAACTTAAATATTTTTATATTAATACTCATTTTATGCTAAATATAAAATACTTCTTTGAGGCTGACTTGCATTGTTTGAATTTATTTTAACTTGTATGTAACAATAAAAACGAGTTAACCAATGATTCTTATTTTCATATTTGAATTTTGGGTACTTTTAAACCCTTACCGTACTTATTGAATTACCACTCCATCTACAGATCTCCCAGTCAATCCAAAACTGTGTAAATAAGTATCAAGATTATGGTGCAGACCATAATCTTATAGATATTTTATTTTGCCAAAACCTGTTTATACTGAAAACTGTCCATATTTTATAACCTCATTTTTGTACTCTAGTATCCTTGACCACCAATAACAGGATACTTACTACCATGTTGTTCTCGTTATCTCTGACCTTGGATATACAATGCCTTTAAAATTGTAACTTCATAGTGTTTATTTTAATTCAAAATTCAAAGTATTAAATTTAAATAGCCCAATTTCATATTGCAAGCAAATATATTAGTTTTGCAATAATATGTAATTAAGAAAAACATAACTTCTTCCAAATTTTCTACTCATTGCACATTTTGTTAAATATTTCTACGTGTTATAGATGTTTTTAATGCGTTCACTTAAGAATTTTAGGAAGTATAAAACATTGAGGGAATACATTCTATACACGATAACTACTGTAGTTCTTAATATATTTAGACCAAACGTAACGTGTTACAGAGACAGTATTTACATACATGTCACGTGTTTGGTTGAGTTCGCTAATTAGTCGCACTTGGCTAAAACTGTAAAACTTCATATGAAACTTATGTTTCATGGTATAATCGTATTGAACCTTAAACCCATTGAACCATAAAAAACATTCTGAACATTCTAATTTACATAAACAGTCTGAAACTTTCTATACTTCATTTCCTACTTATAAACTGGGTAAGTGAAGAATGATCATAGGCAACCTTGTAAGTGTGTGAGTTCTAAATAGAACTTTAACGGTTGACTTAATTATTTGATTACTTTTGCAATCATCTGTTCTCTGTTTAAAAACCTAGATGTTCTTTTAATAAATTTTAATTTTATTAATCATAGTCTTAGAATATATGTATTTTATATATATATATATATATATATATATATATATATATATATATATATATATGTGTGTGTGTGTGTGTGTGTGTGTGTGTGTGTGTGTGTGTGTGTGTGTTTAAATTTAGTGTTTATATTATACACGGACCTTAAAAAATCCAACTGTAAGCTATAAAAATAGGTTCATTGTATGTTTTATGTGGTATTTTTATTGGAGTTTAGTAATACATTATTAATTACATCATTGCCATTTATTTATTATTGACAATTTTCTTATATTTTTGTGATTGTTTGGTTAAACTGTAAATAATAGTTTAACTTCTGAATATTATTTTTATACATGCGCTTGTTCTTTTCCAATCTTTCTTCCTCTTAACTCAAAATAATAACATATCGTTAAAACATTCAAACTATAATACACTTTATATGATAATTAAACTTTTGCACTTTAAGGTTAATTGATCATATTGCTAGTCAGTAAAATTTTAGTGGACTTTTTCAGTAATACTTGTATATTTTAGCACAAGATTAATTGCACTCTAGACTTCAGGTTGGTGGAAAGATTCGGGTACGCTCCACAGCGAACCACATATTCGCCTGGAAAACAAACCCCAAAGTAAAGATTTTTATAATTTTCAATTTCGATATGGAGGTATCAAAGGTGGAGTTCTATTATAAATTCCAACGCTCTAAGCTCTCATACGAATGCGATCATTTGTACAGACAAAAAACACAAAATGATAAATCTGCTTTTCTTATTAACTGATAGGATAGACTCCTCCATGTGCTAAATAAAAAATAACATACATTGATAAAAAGCATATCTTATTTGAAGACTATTAATTATTCATTTTTAGCTCATTGTAATTCCAGTAATAAATTGCATTTATCACCCATCTGTACATACACATTTTTCTCATATTATAACGACTTGGATTGTAGATATTAGTATACCAGAGTATTAATATTTAAACTATCAATGAGTCATCCAAGACGATATAAAATATTTTTGATTACTAAGCTCCTAGTGAATATTCAGTACAATTTATTACTAAATTGGTTAACTATTAAATATTATCTGGTTTGTCTAAAATAAAAATCATAGTTCTAAATAAAAACAATAGATTTATTTTAAACTGGCAAATTAATAAGTTCAACGTTTTCAGAATTTTCATCACTCTATTTTCCACAAAGAATTGACAAACCGTTTAGTAAATTTAAAGGTTCCTTTGGCAAGAAATATATTAATGAAATATATCAAACTAAAAATCAGAGCTCTCTTCTAAAATAAAGTTTTAAAATAAAAGTCAAATACCACTTGAAAATAACTAAAATAAAAATGTTCACTTCTGAGTACACTCACAATTCAAAAAATAAAATGTTAAACTTCTCTTTACACTAGTTGAACCTTAACTTTCAAGTCTCAGCAATTCAGATTACAACTCTCTCAAACAATTATTTTAAATGTTCAATTAATTTCCAATTAATAATTCACACAAACAGTTCCAGTTAAATAATAATAAATTACTAAATTTCCAACTTTCAATTAAAGTTGTTAACAAAGTTCAATCTTAATTCACTTTTCTTGCAGGCATGAACCAAATGTAACTAGTATGATTCTATTATGCTCTATTGTTACTCGAGAATAAGTTATTAAGATTGCTCTGTAGTTTCTATGAATTTAATTTTTTCCTATAAAAAGACAACAAAATTAATTTAACATCAGATCTGGAAGACTATTTCCAAACGTACAATAAATTTGGTGCTTACCTAAAATCCCTCGCGGAAATAAAATTAAGAAACACGGCGCACTCTTAATCACACGTAATCAACTTAACTCACGAAAATGGCCAAAAGAAGGGCGAAAATTATGAGCGGGCGCTTAAATACTTCCCTTTCCAATCAACTTTGCAGGACATCCGCGGTGTTCTCTCCTTGGTCCAGCTGTATCAAACAAGGAGAACAATAGTCGCAACAAGACAAGTTCTAATCAGTTCAAGGCAGTCAACCTGCCTTCCTAACAATTTAAAACTACCAGTACTAACTTGCCAAAGGATTGCACGTTCGTTTTTACCCTAACTTTTCACAATATTAAATTAAATTAAATTAAATTAAATTAAATTAAATCCCAATATTTCGATCCCAAAAATTTCATTTAATTTAAGTTTTAATTTAAAAATATAAATCAATGTAGCTTTAAAAACGCTACAACTCCCTTTCTTACAATCCGTGTATATCATCTTTAACTTATCGATTACCTTCGTTTTTGTCAAATCGCAGAATATCGTATTGCATAGATAATCATCAGATCTTCTACTTATCATCTCTCTTTTATACTCCCTTTCCTACAATCTGTTTTTATCTCTAATTTATCGATTAACTTCCCTTCTGGAAAATTGCAGAATATCATGTTGCGTAGATAACCATCAGATATTTTCCCTACTATTTCTCTATTATACTCCCTTTCTTACAATCCGTGTATTTCATCTTTAACTTATTGATTACCTTCGTTTTTGGCAAATTGCAAACGAAAAAAATAAATCAATGTAGCTTTAAAAACGCTACACTACTCCCCCTCCTTTACGTCTAAATACGACCCAGCAGTTGATAAAAGAAATTTAACACCAATTAGCAATTAAAAATGTTTTTCAAACGTACATCATTTAGTTACCCACCAATGTTTTTGGAACCGACAGAACAGTTAAACAAATAATAGTTGACCGTTATCAAATGAATGCAGGTCAATGACTCGAGATATCGAACCCTAATACCCTCAAAATTCTAATTTTACTATCTCAACGGCCGGTCAGTCTTTCCCAGTGCAAGTATTTTGTCCCTTCCAGTATCTTCCTGTCGACGTCTATCTATGTACGTCCTGTCGCCCTCAGTTACTTCAGTCAGTTCGTGAGCGTCGATACAGCCGTCTCGTACCCGAGTCCGTAGCGTAGCTCACCACCCTTCGCTGTTGGAACCGCCGGTGCGCCGTCCGCAGCGTGTGACCAGTGTCAGTGGAGTGCCAGTGTTGTCCCGTCTCTCACCTCTACAGCATTTCACATATAAACAGAACATTCTCTCTTACTATGACATAAGTCCCCTTTGTCACCATTTATGTCGGAATTTCAGAGCTTGTCTCGTTTCGTTTTCAAAAGGATTTAATTTTTATCCAACTCGAAGATTGCTCATTCTTTCCTTCATAAACTTTATTAAAATATTTAAGACCCTTTATTTAATTACTAACACGTTATTTACATTGGATTACAGGGGGGGGGGTTGACCTAAATTTCTTTCTCTCATTCACTATAAACAAATAACAACATGAAATTGGACACACAAGAGGAATGTTAGTACATCAATAATATAACGTCTTTATACTAATATCAGACAGTATAATGGTTGTAGACACTATTATTAAATACTACATTTCCTAATTTTAAAGTCCTGAGGCCATGTAATTCTCCTCTTCATGTAATATTTATTTATATGTTATAAAAATCCCTTTTTTTCTTTTAATACCTTAAAGAAAATACAAAACCTTGACTTGGCCTATTGTTACTCAATTATGACGTTTTACTTTGGGTTTTTTTATTTTATTTTATGCTGAAAGAAAAATTGTCCAATTGTTCTTAATTGTATAAGTGTTCCAATTAATTTTCACTTAAGCGGGTCTCAAATCTTGTAGATGCACTCTTTTCAAAGTTTTTAAGTCCTTGGTGTGCTGTATTATATAACTGTTCTCTGAGATAATAATCACAATCCTGTATGGTCCGTCAAGTTTCCTATACAATTTATTTCTGTGTCCAGGTATTTTACAAAACACTTCATCATTAATTTTAAACTTTCGGTGGTTTCTATTATAGGGCCTTAACTTCGAATTTTTAATAAACTGTTTATTTAAATTTTCCAACGCCTCGGCATATTTTTGACATTTTTCCTTTGGCACTATATTTTGAAAAATTGATTTCAAGTTCCACTTTAAATCCAACTCATTGTTAGGTTTAAAATTAAACATTAAAGAATATGCGCTATGCCCGGTACTGTCATTCACACACGAGTTAACTGCTTGTTGAATTTTACTTAAATCAGAGTCCCAGTTACTTTTGCAATCACTATACAAGCATGTCAAAATTGAATTTAAGTTTTTTAAACACGTATCTTTCAGATTTGTTACCCTGGGGGTTGTACGGGATTGTAGTGATTAATTTCCCACCCCATTTGAAAAGATATATTTCAAATATAGTCACCACGGGGCAGCACTGAAATGAAACAAATTCATTTTCGCAGATTTCACTAAGTTTTTAACCGATTTAATCTATAAAAGTGTATTTATTAGGCAGATAATCATATAATTTGAAGTATAAATCATCTAAGTTATAGAATATTAATTTTAATGGTGGTTATTTCTTAATACCATGATCTATAACATTTCTTCATCATGTATTACATGTACACAAGCTATAGCCCAGAGGGTTGTTGGCTATGACCGCTACAACCACATCACTCGAGGCTTAACATTACATGTGCGCTTTACCAAATAATAAACCTCACGTAGGATCATAATATTGTTACAGGTACAATGCAAAGAGAATAAAACATTAGTTTAAGCACTGGATATACATAATCGTGTTTAGTTTCTATTGTGCAATTTCATTAAGCTAATTAGAAATAGCTGGATATTATTTGGAATATAATGTCATTTACTGAAATTCTTCATTAAATTAATAAACTGCACCAAAATATGAAATTGTATTTAACCTCTTATACACTAATATACATCATTATAAACTAATGAAAGCTTTACGTTCTTTAAAATTACGAATAACTTTGGAAGCTTGAAATATGGTCGTGTCCTCATTGTTTACAACGTTTCATTAGACTAAATAAAACTCTTTGTAATATATAGTATATATAGTTTTATACAGTAATCTCAAACTTTTCAACAGTAGTTACTGTAAATTTGATTGAAAAAAAAAACAAAACCAAACAAAACGAGAATACATTTGCATAGTAATATTGGAGATAGATAATATTTTCAGAAGCTTTGTACCTAGTAATAATTATGTATAGTAGATCTACTAAGACATTATCATCAAAAATTCTCTGAATAGGCATTAATAGAAATATAATATAATCAATAAAAAAATATTTGCAAAATAAACTACTGAGTATTATTTTATTTAAGTCCTACAAAGTATTCAAATAAAACTTTGGTTTTTCAGTATTAGCGTGTTAAGAACGCGTTTCTCAGCTTTATACTTGTGCCATAACCAAAAAGTAACCCCCTATTTGGTTTTTATAAATCAAACAATAATCTATTTAAGATCATGTACCATAACTATGTTCACGTAAAATCCAATTAATAAAGGTATTTCTATTTCTGCTACGTAACAAATCCTTAAATAAGCTTTGATTATGTGTACTGAACTATGTGTCAAAATTTAAAAAAAGTTGCTTTCTTATTTTTTAAATAATTTTTAAGAGAATATTTATAATAATATTCTAGTGTTATTGTACCGTAGTTCTAATTATTTTAGCTGAATCGCGGTAGGAAGTAGGCTCTTTTGTTAACTAGACGCAGTGCGTGGACATTGTTTGTTGGTTCGAGACAAGTAAAACAGCTGATCGAGATGTCTTCGGTGATACGTTCCCGATCCGGTTGGTTTGAGAGAGAGGGGGCAGTGTTGGAGTGTCGACGATAGGGTGCAGACGTCCAGTTGAGAAGCAGTATTTCTACCTCTAATCCTCTAGTTTGGGATATAGAGTAATTCTTTTTATCGGGTGTAATTTAAATCAAGTTATTAATTTTCCTTAGTGCGTATTAGTTTCCTATCCTCCATAGTCTTCAAAGTAATAAGTCCCGTACCAGCGTTTAGTTAATATCTTTTATTTTTATACTGTTTGTGATTAAATGTCTAAAGTTTCCCATATTACAGAGTTTGTGAATTAATTCAATTTCTGAAGTATTGTCAATTAGACTTTGATCGTAAAGTTAATATCAAGTTTTGTGTTATTTTGATTTTGAATATTTTGAGAAGAGAACTTTTTAGTTTATTTTGTTAGTTTAAACCATTTTGGGGAAGTATACAATTTTCAGTTTCATTTTAATTTTAATTCATTTTTTTGAACAGACTCATAATTAGATTTGACCGATTGTGAGAAGTTTTTGAAGAAAATCAAATCTAAAGTTTGTAAACTTTGTTCAATTTTTGGTTGTGAACTTTAATTCGGAATAAATCAAGTATTTCCGAAAAGTTGTTTTGATTTATAAAGTATAAGCTCCAAAGTAATATAATATATGTACTATAATAACGGTACATAATTTGCGCCAATCTGCTGTTTCTTTTTGAGCATTAAAGTTATACGACAGGTTCCTTACAGGAAAGAACTTGTAAACTTGCATAAAATTGTCGGATTCATGCAAGTGTGTATAACTTGTATAAGACTTGTCTAAGGCTTGTATAGTCTTGAAAATTGTGTATAAACTTGCATAATCTTGTGTAGTGTGTAAGACTTAGGACTTAGAACAGTATTGTGATTTTAGAATATTTAATTTATTATTAAGTATATTATATTTAAAATAAAATAGAGCTAGCGCATGTGGATCTGGTGCTCAAAAAGGAATTAATATTTGAAATAAATTTTAGGGGCGGAAATGCTTCTGAAAGCGACACCGTCCAGAATCTTAGAAAAATGTTGAGGTCCCTTTTGAAATTAAATATCAGGGCCAATGCTGGTAATCTGAAAGGGCGTATAGAACCTAGCATTGCTTTAAAGGAAATAAAAGTTGATTTGGAGGCATTATCTGTCAAGATAGGAAATTTGTCCGAGGAAAAATCGACAGGCGAGTATTTGAGACTAGTGTGTAGGCACAAACATCTTACTGTGAGAGTTGATGTGTTATGTGAGCTGTATAAGTGGGAAGGAGCGTCTGAAACCTTAATTTCAAAACTTAAGGAGGGTTTGATTGAAATATTAAGGTAAAATTAGGAAAACTTGGCGTAAGCGAGGAGGAAATAGTTAATTTTGAAACTAGTCTTTTAAAATACAAGCCTGGAAGAGGAAGAAGTCGAAGAGATGAGCAAGCCTGTGGTTCAAACGAGAAATGAGGATATATTAGGTTTGAGTCTTCCTCAGGGGAAACATGTAGAAGGGAGTTTTGCAAAATTGCCAAATCCCCTAGAGCGATTTAAAAAAATGTTTAAACCCACAGACAGACTAAATGTTTCAGAATTGTTGAGTTATATCGAAATAATGTTAAAAATTAAGGGTGAAACCAGCTTAGGTGATAGTGAGATCATAAATATGAGTGTAGGTTATGCCACTGGTCCACTTTACAATAAAATGCTTCAATTTAAGGTAAATGCTAGTAATTTTAGTGAAGTACACAAAGGACTATTAGATTATTTTGTTCCATTTGGTTATAGAGAAGCCTTGAAGAGGGATTTAGTAACTAGATCACAAAAACCTGGCGAAAAACTAAGCAGTTATATTTTAAACGTAAAACAAAATGCGAAATTGTTATTGTGTGATTATTCTGAGGCTGAACTAACGGAATTGATAAAATTACGTATCTCACCTCAAGTAAGGGCCAGACTGGTATTTTGTACTAATCCGAAAAATTTTGCCGACCTTGACAATTTATGTATATATGAGCAGAACGTAGCCTATGAAGAAGTGAAGGTGTGCGAGGAACGTAAAGTTTGCAAATCGGACTTTGTTCAGAAGAGTAATGTAAACTTAACTGCAAAACTCGTATGTAAACAATCCCATGATGGTAAAGAAAGCAATAATAAAATGTTTCATTTGTAATAAACCGGGACATATCGCTAGGGATTGTTTTAAAAATATTCAGAGAGCACAGATACTTAGATTCGAAAAATCTGCGGTCTCAAAAAACTTGTAAATAGGGGAGAATTTCAAGAAGGTAATCCGAGAGTGGTATCTTCCCGGTCACGTCCCACTGAAATTAAAAATAATTATAATTATAGAAGAGGTCGAGAACAAATGAGGGCAAGGAATAAGAATAATGTGAGAGCTTCCTGTGTAAATCTTAAAAAGGCCAGACGTACCCAAGCCGCAATAACTCTGCCCGTTGTAAATGTGTTTGTTGGTAAGAGTACATATCGTAACGTATTATTGGACACAGGAAGCGGAGTGAACCTGATAAGTGAAAGTATTTATGACTCATTAGTAAAGAAAGGACTGGTCAGTATGCTTGAACATACTAATATTAAATGTTTATCGGCAGATAACAATGAAATATCGATCCTGGGTAAATGTGTTGTAAAAATAATATAGCTTGTTTTTCTTGGAATGTTCAATTTTTAGTTTCGAAAAATTTGTCTTGGCCAATAATTCTAGGTTCGAATTTTATAAAAAGAGCTGGCATGGTTGTGGATTTAAATCAGGATATGTGTTGGTTTAAGTTTAAACCAGAAGTTACAATCGAGTTATTCCAAAATAATACAATCCTTATAAATAATGTGAACCAGAGTATTGTTGTAGGGTGCAATAAGGCAAAGGAGGGTATTTTAAAAAATCATTAACGAATTCCCTAAAGTTTTTACCCATAAAATAGGGCAAGCTATTGACTTCGAAATTGAGCTAGAAGTCAACGACCCCGAGCCAGTACGATTACAGCCGTATCCGCTATCCCCCCCCCAAGCTGCAAGAATTAAGAAAAATTTTAGATGAACTGTTGGCACAGAATATCATTGGACCAAGTGTGTCAAATTATGCTAGCCCCGCATTTTTAGTAACCAAACCGGGAAGTAATAAATCTAGAATGGTAATTAATTACTCAAAATTAAACAGTAAGTTGAAGAGAGTAGAACATCCAATTGGGGACGTATATGAATCATACCACTACCTACAGGGATGTACTTATTTTTCAAACTTGGATTTGAGTAATTCGTTCTATCAATTAAAACTTACGGAAAAAAGCAAGCATTTAACTGGTTTTGTTACACCTTTCGAATCATATGAATTCAACCGTGTACCGTATGGGTTACACTTGGGAAGCGGAACAATGAGCCGTTTATTAAATAAAGTGTTGCAAGGTGTAAAGTTTCAGTATGCTTTAAATAATGTAGATGACATAATAATATTTAGCAAAGGTTTACCAGAACATATAGAACATGTCAGAGATGTTGTGGAGAGGCTGGCCAAACATGGACTTACGGTTAACCCAAATAAGGTGAACCTTGCATGTAAAGAGATCAAGTTTTTAGGTCACCTAATCTCTAAGGACCAGATAAGAGTCGACCCGGATAGAACTTCTGCCATTAGAGATGCGAGAGAGCCAAAGGACGCAAAAGGCGTAAGTAGATTTATTGGAGCGGTGAGCTATTTCGCAAAGTTCATCCCAAACTATGCAGACAAGGCAGCATGCCTAAACGAATTAAGAAAAAAGAATAGGAAATTTGAGTGGACTCAGGAGTGCCAGGAGAGTTTCAACAGCTTAAAGGAAAGTGTAAGTACACCACCGGTTTAATAATACCAGATTACAATAAGCCATTCATCTTATGTACGGATGCGAGTGACAAGGCGGCAGGAAGTTGTTTAATGCAGGAAATAGAAGGTGAGAATAAACCAGTGGCTTATTATTTTAAAAAAATTAATGAATCTGAACAAAGAAACTTGACTGTGTACCAAAAGGAAGCACTGGCAGTGGTATGCGCAATAAACAAATTCCGCAGTTACCTAGAAGTAAGGCCTGTTCCGCTAATAACGGACAATAGTGCACTAGCGTGGGTATTAGGTAATTTCAGGAAACTGGGAAAGTTAGGTAGGTGGGCAGCTACAATTTTGAGCCTACCATTCAAAATTAAACACGTTAAATCAAAAGACAATGCGGTGGCAGACTATTTATCTAGACTATTTGAATGTAGAGATAAAATGCAAAGTGTGGAGGAAATTGAAGAATACCAGTACGGTATACAAAATGATAGTGTAACAGACAATAGCATAATAGTAGCAATTAAGGAAGAAAATGTAAATAATGTATTTTTAAACAGCATAGGTAATTTTCCATTAGCTTATACGGACTTTAAGGTTCACCAAACCCAGGACAATATAATAAGAAACATTTATAATGGCATAAAAGGTGGTACTGACTCTGAAAAATATTTTTTGTGTAAGGGAGTTGTGATGTATAGAAGTAAGCCTGCTAGTAAGCCAAAGATATGTCTACCAGAACATTTAGTAGATATGGTGTTTAAATATTATCATGAGTCGGAAATCCGGGGCTACTATGGAATATTAAAAACAACCAGAAAGATATGCGATTAATTCTATCATGTGGATCTTGCAGGGCTGATAAAAGACAAGGTAAAAATGTGCGAAGCTTGTGCGTTAGCGAAAACCGGTAAGGTTTATCATGGCAAACTTATTTCTGGTGTATCAGCTAGGCCCATGGATAAATTGTATATAGAAATTTTGGGCCCATTAACCAGATCTGGTAGTGGAAATAATAACATCCTGATTGTACTTGACGACCATTCAAAAATGGTATTTTTAAGCGCAATAAAGGACGCGAAAAGTAAATCTATAATAAAGGTATTGGAAAGTGAAATTTTTAAAAATTTTGCATATTGTAAAAATCTAGTGTCGGACAATGCACAGTGTTTTAGAAGTGTCGAACTAAAAAACTATTTATTCGCCCGAGGAATCAACCATCAATTTGTAACGCCATTTGTACCACAGGGAAACAAAAGTGAACGTCAGTTGAGGACTGTAAAACAGATGTTAAAAATTTACTTTAATTCGGATCAAACTAAGTGGGACACCAAATTAACTGAATTACAATTAGCGATAAATTGTGCGACCTCTCAAGCTACTAATAATTCACCATACGAAATTATGTTCGGAAATAGAAAACTTGGAACTGACCAATAGATGGAACATTAATAATTTATTGGACTGTGATGTGTCAAAGCCGGATAATTTGGATAGATTTCAAAGAACTGTGTTAAACTTAAAAAAGTCTATCTCGGCTAACAGGAAGAGGGCAGGCTATAGTGATAAGGAATGTGAACACTCATTCAAAGTTGGAAGCCTTGTATATGTTAAGACACACTGGGCTGAGTAATAAAGCGGTGAAATTCCAGGCAAAAATGGCAAACCGGGTTTGTGGACCCTACAGGATTATTTACAAATTAACGGAAGTGACCTTCATAATTCAGGATATAAAGGATGAAAGATCAGTGAAAAAGGTGCATGTTTCACAATTAAAGTTGAAGTACTAAATGTGAAATTTGAGAACTCTATAAACATTAGCCCGCCGCAAAGGTCAGTATGTTTTATTTTCAGGAAAATTATATTGTCGAAAAGGAACAGAAGATGGGTCTAAAACGATCAAATTGGCAATATAATTCATTTCTAAATTAACCTGAAGAGAATTGATTATATATTTATGTATTAATTTGGCCCAAAACATAAAACAAGTATGAGTGTCAAGTATTTTATAATAATAGTAAAAAAAATAATGGAATATAAAAGGGTAATGTGACGACGTTTTTATTACAGCAAATTGTATGGCTAAACAATGAGAAGTCATGAAATAAAATGCCAGTGTAAGTGTGTAATAGGAAACCATGTAATTTTCAGGGACAATGAATGGCATAAATGGTGTATGAACTTGGTACACTGATATATTGTGATATTTCTTCCCTGTTCCTTCAATTATCGAAGGACAGGGTAATTTTGGTAATGTTGAGGTATTATTGTCCCCTGTTCCTTCCAATAGAGAAGGACAGGGTAATATTTTGGTATACAATGAGTTGTATTAATAGTGATATTTCTTCCCTGTTCCTTCAAATGTCAAAGGACAGGGTAATATTGATTTTAATCACTATATGAGGTTTATTGTGTGTAAATAATTAATTATTGTGCCATTGTAATCCCTGTAAATTAATTTTATTGTAATTAACAACATCTGGTAATGGTTTACATTCGTGACACTGGCGCAGGCGTACAATTAAGACCACCGTGAAAGACTGACAGCCATACAATAATACGGAGGAAATATTTTGTAAAAAGGAATGTCCTCCAAGAGCTAAATGCCTCGAGGGCTGAAATTGTTATTAGATGGGAGGAGCAGGTAGCAGTTCTATTAGTGAATCAGAGCCAGCCAACCACAAGATCAACGAGGCCGCCGCACTTCACCGGCCGCCTGGTCATTGGGGAAGGCTCGACTCCTCGCCTATCACATCCCTCCGCGATGGCTACATCTGGACCCCTACTGGACTTCGGGCAACCTTACCACATCATCCCTTGGACTACAGACCACGGCCTCCACGTAGTGATAAGTACAAAAGATTGTTATTTAAAAGTGTGAATGTGGAGGGAAATTATTGCACTTAGTCCGGGATGAGTGTTTTAATGGTTTAGGTTCCTACCGTGATTTCAGCTTCGGGGTAGAAAAAATGTGTACCGTAGTTGTAATTATTTTTGCTGAATCGCGGTAGGAAGTAGGCTCTTTTGTTAACTAGACGCGGTGCCTGGTCATTCCCGATCCGGTTGATTTGAGAGAGAGGGGGGCAGTGTTGGAGTGTCGACGACAGGGTGCAGACATCCAGTTGAGAAGCAGTAGTTCTTCCTCTAATCCTCTAGTTTGGGATATAGAGTAATTCTTTTTATCGGGTGTAATTTAAATCAAGTTATTAATTTTCTTTAGTGCGTATTAGTTTTCCTATCCTCCATAGTCTTCAAAGTAGTAAGTCCCGTACCAGCGTTTAGTTAATATCTTTTATTTTTATACTGTTGTGATTAAATTTCTAAAGTTTCCCATATTACAGAGTCTGTGAATTAATTCAATTTCTGAAGTATTGTCAATTAGACTTTGATCGTAAAGTTAATATCAAGTTTTTATGTTATTTTGATTTTGAATATTTTGAGAAGAGAACTTTTTAGTTTCATTTTAATTTTAATTCATTTTTTTGAACAGACTCTTAATTAGATTTGACCGATTGTGAGAAGTTTTTGAAGAAAATCAAATCTAAAGTTTGTAAACTTTGTTAAATTTTTGGGTGAACTTTAATTCGGAATAAATCAAGTATTTCCGAAAAGTTGTTTTGATTTATAAAGTATTAGCTCCAAAGTAATATAATATATGTAATATAATAACGGTACATTATAAAAACTTATTTACATCTTAATTTTTGTTACTTACACAAATTTACGTTTTTTGATAATTTTGTATTGTACAGAGGCTACTCATGGAACAATTTTCTTACTGGTGAGTTACAAATTTAAAAATCAGAAAGAGCAAACTTTATTTGACTTACTTTAAAATTACAGGTCATTATTATAATCGGTTCTTGTTTCCTGCCTCCCGACAGGAAGCAGTGTCGGCGAGAATTAGACCACTCTGTCTCTATCTACTACTCGTTTTACACACGATATAAGTAGGTTCAGATTCGGATATGATAAATATGTTTTTAGAACTATCAAAGTACAAGATAACATTTACTAGCGCTCATGTTATCTGAGCTTGAAGTTTGGTACTAACTAGAGGGATGTTTGCTTTTTTCGCCAGAAATGCGGTGTGGAGCCGAAGACGTCTTCGAAACCTGCACTTATGGCCAAGGCCATTCTAATCGGTACTTGCGGGCCTTAGATCACCTCCAACAAACGACGAGATAAAGTTGGACGATCTGACACGTATATAATATTGATACAGATATAATGGCACAGATATTGCCAAACTCGTAAATCTATTTAAACAATAACACCAAAAACAAACAAAACTTACGTATTGTTGTACAAGTATATTGCATTGTGTACAAGGTGCCTATACTCAAAACACAATATTATTTTTTACTGAAAGGAAAATAGTTTTATAAAATTTATATTTACTTTTATTATTACTAATATTAGGTGTTCACATAGTTACAAGCTCTCTAATTTTTCTATAGTAACAATTAATTAATCACATTATCTTATATTAATTGCTATTTAATGTTATGTTTTTTTACACATATTATGTCCTATCACAACTGAGGTTTTAATTTATGATCAACACTACTATACAAAAAACTATATGTGTTTGTTCGTGTGTGTTTTACTTAATTATGTGTGTGTAAATCAGCTGGATCGATTTTATTAAAATTGTATATGGACATTCTTAAGGTCCCGAGTTAACATATATGCCTATTCCTATTTCGAAAATCAATCAGAACTGCGCCCCAGAACGTCTCTAAATTTACAACAAATTCCATCTCAGTCTCTAGAAATGGAAAAATAATATATGTTATTAAAACATTATATTTAAAACTCGTTACAAAGCGTAACAATAAAAATATATTACTTAAAACATGTGTTGTGTAGTTTCTCCTTCGAACTAATTCAAATTTATGTAACAAATAAAATATTTGAGAGGTCATGTTGTGGATCCTTTATGTTGAACATCCAGTCTATAATCATAGCACAAACATTGGAAAGATTTAGCTTTGAATTGGCTATTTTGTAAGCAGTATTTATTTTATCGCATATGTTTTTCCACAAGTTACCTATGAATGCCCATATGAGTATTATAAGTTTTGTGAGAATACTGATATAAAGGGTAATATAAAATTATATAGGTAGATATATTTAAGTTTTGCAGTTCCTGGTATTTCCACGGGCACGTTTTAAGACCGATTTAATAGAAATAAAAGTGATTTTAATATTATACGAGTAATGAACGTTATGACAGAATTTTCGGGTTTCCATTATTGACGTGTACGTATTAGTATAGTTTCAGTCTTTCTATCTTAAGTAGGATTTATTTCTTAACTTAATAAAAATATTGGTTCGACTAAAATCATACCTTTGCCAAACGTCGTTTACACAGTTTCCTAAAGACTTCTTTCCCTTGTGCTTTTAAAGATAACCCTACTTCATTCTTTCTTATCTTTAATTAGATTTAAACGGTCTTTTGCATCGATTCAACACAGAATATCGTAGAATTAAGGTCACTAATTAATAAATGAACGGTTTTAATTAATTTACAATTTGTCTTTTAACGTTGTGTTAGCAGAATAAGTTTTTCATGTTCATATTTCAAATGAGAACTTGACGTCGGTTGTAAGCGATCTATTTGACTGGAAACCAAACTAATTCTATTTGCAACTTGGTTCTTAGAAGAGCAATTAATCTAAAGTCTAGACTATTTTGTATTTGTACATGGACTGTGCAAACCAAATTCCTTATGTAAACATTATTTTTAGCTTTAAGTTTTAATTCTTCAGTTTATTTAATTTTCGAGATACCCCGCTGATAGAGACAGATATGTAACAAAATAATTTCACAACCTCCAGACAGATTTTACATTTGGCTAGAACCCAAAGAATACAAAACTCTGTGTTGTTCGAATACATTATCTAGCGAATACAATCATCCTGAGTTATAATCTTTGCTAACACTTAGCCAAACCCTACGGAAACATATTCACCGGTAGCATCTCCGAGCTCTAACTTGTCTATATACAAATAAACCAATACAACGGAGTATCGATGGATCCGACGGAGGTAAGAAAGACCTTACCTACAAATACGATACAATTTACTTCATTATTTGTGTCAATATGTAACATAGAAATTTCATATGATTATAAATTGACAAAATAACATTAATCATCGTGTTAGGAGATGACTGTAAATGTAATATGATTGCACATGATTATTATATGTATATTATTTTGTCACTGATTCTTTACAAATCTTATATGATATGATTTTCTTCTTATCAGAATGGTTAGCTATAAAAACAATGTAAAAATTTATAGTATTTCTTTAACATAAAACTTTGACCTTTTGATATCATTATCAATATAACCAGTCCTTGGACCAAGAAAAACCTACAGGGTTTGTCCGGAAAGTAATAGGACTGATTTTCTTTCGCCGAGACTGTACTTCGGAGCGTGCGCGCAACGACTGGATTCGGTAGAGGGCGTTTCCTAGCTAACGAACAAGCGGCTGGTCAGTTGTCTCCGAGCACCTGAAGAGTCAGAACAGGCATTTTCACGTGACGTGTTTCTGTGAGTGGTGCAAGCTGAAAATGCAGCGTTCGTTAAAGAAGAGGTACACGATTAGATTCAGTGTGAAACTCGGTAAATCTGCGACAGAGACATTTGAAATAATAAAGCAGGCTTACCCAGATGTTGCTTTAGCAAGAAGTGGTGTGTTTCGGTCGGTGGCACCAGGCCTTTTTGGAGGGCCGGGAAGAGGTCGCTGATGAAGACCGTGCTGGAAAGACCTTCGATTCGACAAACACTGACAATGTGACTCGTGTGCCCAAAGTTTTGAACTCAGACCGTCGACTAAGTATTCGTTTAATTGCCCAGATGTTACATTTACTGAAATCTGTCGTTCATGAAATCGTGACGGAGCATTTGAACATGCGCAAAGTGTGTGCGAAGATGGTCCCAAAAGTGCTCACTGGCGACCAGAAATTGCGGCTCACACCGCCTTTCTTGTGAACAGCTACCTGACCAAGGCCGACATCCCAACTCTTCCACAGCCGCCCTACAGCCCAGGTGTGGCCCCCCCAGACTTTTTTTGTTTTCTCGCATGAAAAGGCAACCATTTTGAGACGACAGAGGAGATCCAAGCAGCTTGTACCGCGGCTCTCAAGGCTATTCCGGAGAATGGCTTCTGTGACGCCTTCAATGCTTGGAAATCGCGCTGGCAGCGCTGCATCGACGCAGAAGGAGCCTATCTTGAAAGTTTTTAAAGAATTGTAACGATTTGCTCAATACATTTTTTTTAATTGACTCAGTCCTATTACTTTCCGGACAAACCCTGTATGTAATAGTCTACAACATTTCCATTACAAAATTATCTCACGACCGCACAAACAAAAACCTAATTTAAAAAAGACTTGGTAGGGCCCATGTTTCAATTTCTACTCATTTATACATTTGATTTACAAGCTCTTTCAAAGATCAGCCAAATATACAGTAAGACAGAGGAGGAACAGTCCCAGCCATCAAAGTAGTATCAAGTTAGATAAACTTTACACAGCTTAATTCATCTTAGAAGTATGGAAAGTTACGCTTTACTGATACTTGGCTAAATTCCTTGATATGATGTGCATTATCATCAAAAGCACTGTTCACTATATATGTACAAAATGTGAAGCCTGTCAGTAAATTTTGTTCTTGAGATATCGTACGAACATATAGATATGCAAAGATAAATATTGCCAGTTCCTGATTGATAGGCTTCACTAACATTCATTCAGGAAAATACACAATTTGTCTAAAAACTATACAAAATTATTATAAAGAAAATCTATTACTATTATAATATTTAAATTGCTATAAGGTTAACGGTACTTGAGTGTTATAATCAGAAATAATTGCAGTTGTAACATATTTTAAACAGAATAAGAAAGGACTTTGATAGAGTATAAATATTTAACTACTTTATATTGTTTACAGTGTTTAACCGTTTCGGTAAAAGTATTAAAATTGCCAAACACAAAGTAACAGTGGATTAAATTATTGTATATTTCAGTAAACAAATAAGTACTGCAGTTGGCTTTGTTAATATTGGTATTACTGGTGACACAGCAACAATCATCTGTTTATTTATTTATTTCCAACGGCAGCAGCCAATTTACAAAGACAAGCATAGATGGTAGAATACAGCGGAAAATAAAATTAATACAATCAGATGAAAAATCTACATAAAGTAACAAAATAGGTATACAAAAATTTGATAATAAATAATAAGTATCCAAAGATATAACAAGTTATAAATATCCAATCATAACAAAAAATAAAAATAAAGATTAACAAACAACAATAATTACTCAAGTATGGAAACAACTCAGAAAATTAATTCAAATAAATTGTACTTTACATAAAAAACAATAAAAAACAACTAAAGTATAGGTAGATATCAACAAAAGTAGAATAATAAATAATTACGTAAAGGAAAAAATATTTATAAAAACTCTCTGTGCAACAGGAACAAGCAATCAACTAGCTAACGAAATTATAAGATTGATAAGAGCGAACATAAATAAATAGTGCTAATAAATTAAAATATAATATAAAATAACAGTAGAAATTAAATAAATACAACACATAATACAATGAACATGCACTTAACACAGCTTAAAGCTAACTAGGTCTCAATTTCTAGTCTTTCACAGAAAGAAGAAGAGAGGAGGCCTGCGGACGAACCCGGTGAAGTCCATCGAAGAACAGGTCACACCCAGACGCAACCTGATTTCCCAGGCGAATAAACCTTGCGAAAGGACTGTTGAAGTCGAAGTTGGTTGAGTGGTATCTTCGACCCAGCAGATCTCGAGATCTTGTGTTTGCAGGAACTGTGAGGTCGATTTCAGCTAGGAGATCTGGACAGTTCATGTGACCATTCACTATCTTCCAACCTGCGGCACAAGTTCGCAAAACCTCTTCGACACAACATCTGCACGAACCAATTACATGAGGAACAGCTCTATCATTAGAGTACAGAGGCATGGCAATTCAGTTTCTGAAGATCTGGACTTCTTCCACCCCTCAAGCATTTCCAGCTTCCGCTGCCGTCTCCAGAGCCTCTTCAATTAATATGTAATATTTTCACTATTTACTCGTTATGATTGTAATTTGGGTACATTTATTATTTTGTTGTTTAGTTTATTATGTCTAGGTTAAAGTGTTTCTGTTTTTAGGTATTGCATTGTAGAGTATAATTTATTGTTATTTATTATTGTTGTTGTTGTTGTTCTTGTTATTGTTCTAGTAGTAGTAGTAGTTGTTGTTATGCGCATTATCTATTCAATATTGATTATTGTTGGTTGTTTAGTTACGTATATAAGTATATACATTTACATGTTGTATTCATTTATTATCTATATATCATGGGTATATCCATCTATATATTATTATTTATATTTATATATTATTATCTATTATTATTATTATTATTTGGTTATATATATATATATATATATATATATATATATATATACATATATATATATATATGTGTATGTAGTATGGATACTGGAGCATTTATTATTTATTATCTGATATTGTTTTAGGCATGTAAACAGTATTGTAATACTATATAGTATTGTTGTGCACCACACTTTGTAAGCACTGTAAAAATGGCAATGCCGTTAAATAAATAAATAAATAGAAGAACAACATCAGCCACGTCACGTCGCAGGGCAAGAGGTGACAAGTTCAGATTGCTGGACAGTTCCTCCACAGGCACATCAAGATAGGCAAAACCCAGCCGGACACCAATCAAGCGAAGAAAACGCCTTTACTGGTTATCTCACCAATGCAGCCAACCTGAGGGAAACTCTCCATTGTTAGGACTGATGGCAGGAGCTCACCAGCGATTAGATCCTTTCTCAGAGACTTTATACCGATTCACAATTACGTATTGATCAACATTATTGTGGACTAGTATTTGAAAGTTTTTACTCGGTATTTAATAAAAGTTATTTTCAAATTATAATCTTTAATACAATGTAAGAAAAGTACAAATTGTCAAATGGTTTGTAAAAATATGTTTTGTACTTCTAGAAGAATCGTCCAAAAATATGTCATGTTATAGCGTTTAAAATGTGCTCAAGTACTTATGCTTTTAAGTTAACCAAAATTACATTGTGGTGTAATTAGGTATCAGAAAATTAAATTTTATAAATACGAGATCAATTGTCACTTTTCAAAATTTTTGTGTAACTTCGTTTCCAAATACTGTTCTATTTCTTGAATTCAATTCAGAAACACAAACGATTGATCTTTGAAAGTCTATCATGTTGAAGTTTGTACGATTTTAAATTGTACCATCAATAGAAGTATAGTTAGTTTAATTAAAATTGCCTAGAAATGTCACAACAAAATACAATACTCATGATATAAAGAAGAAAGACATAGGCTTTATAGTAAATCCTTACTAACCTTTATAAGCAACAAAATGGCGGCACATTTATTACGGTGACATTTCGTGCTGGTGTCATATTTCCCTCTAGACGATTTCTCCTGAACCTAAACTGCCTTCTGAGCTTCCTTAGTAGAAAATTGACGGTTCTTTCATTTTTGGCCCCTAATGAAAAAACAGTAAACTCCAATCTGAGAATAGAATTACTGGGTGATAACCCTGATCGGTATGTAATATCTTGAGACAATTAAGATCCACTTTGTTTGATTTTGTATACCCGCCTGAGTAGTATCGTGAAGTTTTTATCATGCTTAACATTCTATCGAAAATTTTGAACTTAATTAACTAAATTGAAACTGTTGTTAAAATACAAAATAAAACGATAAAGCGATATTCTAAACGTCGTCATCATTAATTAGGTAACTCATAAAGAACAAATATTAAACTATATTCCTTTTTTCATTAACATACATATTGATAATACTCAAAAATATTGGTCATTTATATATTTTATTATTATTATTATCGTATTTTCTAGTAAATTACTTAATTTTAATATTAACACACATCGTTTTAAACAGTTTCCAGACACCAGAAGCATTTTGAATCCGGCCTTGGCCCACAACCTATTATTTCGAACACGTTGATAAACTAATTCGATTAAAATTTATTCAAAAATGTATTTATTACATTCCATAACTACTAATATTTTATTCGTCTTTTTAAGAACGTGAATTATACAAAAGATTGTTTTATTATTGTTATAATCCCTGTACGCTTTGAAACAGCCTATCAGAGAAGCGGCGGCGGCGTGTAGTACGACCAGGTTCTCAGGTCCTGTGGTATAGCACATATGGTGTAGTTACCAACTCAATTACACCAGAGTATCGGACACGACATCTTGGCACAAGGTGAGTGTGTATTGGTATCTCATTGGTTATTAAATATATGTTTAATATCAATCGATAGCTCCAACGTTACTCTTATAAGAGTATTTTCAACCGCTGATTACTAAACACACATACAGCTCAGGCGATTAGTATTAATCTAATAATAAACAACGTAATATTTTTTCTTATATTTTACACTTTGACATCAAAATGAAACAAAAACCTTATTACGAAATCCATGCAATCCATATACAAGGTGTTTGAAAAGTCTGGGTACGGCTTAATATTTTACAAACCATAGCAGATAACATCTATAAAGAGTGAAACGCCGCCTACCGCATCAAAATACGACGATCCAGTCAGAAATGGCAGCGCATAATGTACTTCACAATGTGTACCTAAAACAACCCGCCATTTCTGATTGTATAAACCTTTTGAGATGCGGTTTGCGGCATTAAACTCTTTTAAGCGAGCTCTTTAAAATGAGGTATCACTCGACCCATGCTTTAATTTAAGATTTTTATGTTTTCCTCTGTGGGCTGTCCCCCCATGGTTAGCATGTCATGGTAACAGCAAGGAAAAATAGTTTACAAGGCCATATGACACTGTGCAAAGTTTATAGATGTTATCTGCTATGGTTTGTAAAATATTAAGCCGTAACCAGACTTTTCAAGCACCTTGTATATATATATATATATATATATATATATATAATATATATATATATACATATATATATTGTTACTACAAGTTTTAACAAGTTTTTAAGTGGATATATTGTTACAGAAAACAATACATAATATTTAAAAAAATTCACTCATTATGTTTTTAAACTCAATTTTTATTATTTTAATACCCATTAAACATTCTCTCATTACAATGAAGAACAATAAATTTGTTCTTTCTCATTTGTAGTAACATGTTTTTTATTTATATAACTTACATATTTGACTATATTATTATTTCGTAAATAATGTTGATCACTTATCTTTATTTCGTGATGCGTTTTTCCAAGCGAAATGGGGCCTTAAAAAAGAACCAAAACTATGATCGGATTGTTTTATTAAATACGATAATAGAAAAGGTATATCACATAAATGAAGAACATGATTTAATACATACTGATCTGTCACGTTCAGGTTATAATACAAGTGTATTAAATGTTACTTTTTTATTTATTTTATTAAATATTACATTTTCTAAAAAGATTGCAATTTCTAAAACACATTTTTAAATTCAATTTAAAACACAATTTCATACTTTAATTCAACGTACTTTACATTATTATTTATTATTATTATATTTGATATTATTTTACCATAGCACTCTTATGAAAATGTAGCGTGTGAGAAATTAAAACATTTTAGTTTCAATTTCTTTTTTAATAAAATTTTGACCATTTAAGAGTTTTATAATAATACAGTTTAATCTCTATGATTATACTTACAATTACTAAAATTATCTAAAATTACAGGTATAGGTTCTAAAACTAGGCCTATGTTTGTCAAGACTCTACAGAATAGATCCACGAGACAAGGAAACCACGAGCTGGTAACTTGTAACAAGTTGAGGGTGACCGCAGCGCTGCAGTGTTGTGGGTGACTAAGTCTGGAACTACTCCATCCGTTCCGTATAAATAATTTCCAGGGAATAATGTCAGTGCATATTTAAATAATTTACTCACACGTTCATGAAGTATTACTTGGTTACTTCATTATTTATCTAGAGTTTACTTTGTTTAAATGTTTTACACCTATCAAAAATGATGTATGTAACAAATTTGATCAACCAATTTTTTCTGTTCCCTAAAGCTTTATATTGAAAGCATTAAAAAATTAGTCTCTACTGGATGATTACTATAAGAGCAAAACTTCAAGTCTCCATTATTTTAAGTAATAAACCTAAATGCAATATTTGAATTTAAACTCAACGTGCTGCTGAAAACTATGTATGACTTCATATTCACACACTCATGCACACGCATACATAAAATTAAACAACGTAGGAAGCATATGTACTAACTATTGCATGTTCTTTCATCTTTACATCGCAATACACTCAGATTTTGATACTTTTAGCGCAAATATATAATTTGTGGCTCTGAATAGAAAGAATAAATAATTAAATTTAAGAATTTAAGTCAGTTTTGTCTATTAAGATGAGATAACAATAATTTTATTGTATTTGTTAACCCGTTATGTGTTTTAAGGTCGGATGTCAGTTTGATTTAAAATGATATGCTAAGTTGCTGCGGGCTGTGTATATGAAGGACTAGTATGTGATTAGACATTAAAACTGTGTTATAACTAGGAACAAATCTCAAATCTGAAGATTATTTTGCTTTTTTCATTGCATTTGATTAATTATTTTAATTAGTACTAATGGTAATTGTATATGAGAAAGAATTGTCCTTGAATGTTTGCATTCGTTGTATAATGTGTTTTAAAATTAATCACGTAGTTGAATATATCATAATGAAAAAAAAAGTTGCTGTTAATTGTAGAAAGGATTGTACAAAACTAATGACCTGTTGCATAAAACTGATAAATGTTCCAAGGATATACATTAGTGACTAGGTATCATTTTCAGAATTATTCTGACTTTTTCTTACTGAACCCAACTTTTATTGATCAATTATTACAGTTAAATAAATATCCATATTACAAAGTAAACCACATTCATATTTTACTGTGCAATATACTTATATGATACCCTAATATTTCTAGTTATTGCAGTTAATTAATAGGAAATATATATTTCTGCTAAATAACAGTTTGTGTTTCAACTCCTCCCACGCCCAGATCAAATAGCATAAAGCACTTTGTAAGTATGCGCTGCAAAATGCTTCTAGTCGAGCTTTCACAAGAAAGTGCCTCTAGTTAAAATGTTTCCTTTGTACGGTACATTTCTACTAGCAGGAATATCGTAGGATGTGTAGTTAAGTTTGTTCTCAATGGCGAACCTACGTGTAACATTTGTAGTATATTTTCAAAAGCGCACACATATAAGGTGATGCTAAGTTTACATTTGTAAACGGAAAGAGTATTTTTTTTAATTCCTTGTCAAACATTTTCGTGACTAAACCTTATGTATATTATAATAAATAATTTTATTTATGTAAACAAAATTAATATAATATTTCATGTGTAGTGGGAATATCGTGTTTTAACTTGACATTTTTATGTATTCACTTTGTATGATTAAGGTTTTGGCCATATGAAGTCCCTTAGGAATATAAGTATTTAAAATGAAATGCTAAGGCGACACTAATTGGTAGTAATACTCATTTACTGATTACGTAATACTTAAGGTCGCAATTAAGTCCAGTAATAAATGAGAAATTCTCCGCTAAAATGACCAGTGTATTACACACAAAGATAGATTTCGAGACAATTTTGAAAACAACAGCTATTTGTTTGCTTATACATACTGGCTTAAAGGTCTGCGTTAAACTTTATATTTATATTTCGGGATAGAATGGCTGTCCATCTTTGACAGAGGACTTGCAGGTCTATGCATATAAGTGCAAGACTCTGTATTTTATAAGAATTCTTGGTAAGTAAAAAATTTGCATTATAACTAGAATCAAATAATATATATATTTTTCGAAACTAATATATTGAATTGGGAACATAAGATTTTGTTTATTACAGAAAACTCGTGTAATTAAATGTAGAATGAAGCGTCTGTTAGCAATGTCTCTGAGAGATGAGGACTATATTATATGTTGACAGACGGAGGGATAATTAATAATGGCCCGTCAGCATGTGACTCATGTCCACAAACCTGTGCTTTTGCTTAAACTGTGTCATCAACATCATCCTCTTGACACAATGTCTTAGAGAGACATTGAGGACAGTCATGAGGACTGCATAATGTGTTGAAAGAATGAGGGTAAATTAATGGCCCATCAGCATGTGGCCCCATGACATAGCTTGTGTTATGGCTTAAACTATGTCATCAACATTATCCTATTGCCAGAATGTCCTAGAGAGATGAGGCCTGCATAATTTGCTGACAGACTGATGGTTAATTAATAATATCCTGTCAGCATGCGACCTATGTCCACAAGCTTGTGTTATGGCTTAACTGTATCACAACATTCTCCTTATGTCAAAATTAAGTGGTTTATTCTAGTAAGAATCTCTTTATTTGTATTCTGAATATCTAAACGCATTTTATTAGATAAAATAAGTAATCTATGTTCACCACAGTTACGCTTGTATTACTGAAATGAATCATACTTTGATGTGCGCATTTATTCCATTGATAAATATACAGGGTGAGTCAGAAATATGGTAAAATATTTTAAGACGTGATTGTAGAGCTAAAAATAAGAAAAAAATGATATATAAAGGTAGGTCCGGAAACGCTCCATTAGTGAGTAATAGCTGGCGAAAGATTTTGCTTTTTTTTTCAGTGCACCAGGTGAAATTAAGTGATTCTGAAATGTTTTGTTCTTACTTTTTAACTCAAATAAGGTGAATTTTTAAGGAAAATCATCTGAAAAATCAAATAAAACCACTCTAGAGGTTGTAGCGTGAACAGTTTTTGAGAAAAAGTATGAAATTTGCAAGAAATTATTTAAAAAAAATACGGTTTTAAATGTTTGATGTACAATAACATTGTTAAATGACCAATAAACAAATTGTTTTTCCTAATACAGATTGTAGAGAATTTAATTCTGAAAACAACCATAATAATCAAAGTTAACTAAATGTGTAAAAAAGTTATGAAATTGATTCCTCATGTATTACACTGCATAGCAAACTTTTGCTGTTTTATAATAACGAATGAGTATCTGATTGGTAACAGCTGGTAATAATTAATCATTTAAACAACAGCTGTTTAAACATTTTTAAATAATAAATAATCAGCTGGGCATTTATTATTAGATAACATATGTCACCTCATTGTTGAACAAAACAACAAACTGTAAAGATACTGTGTGTTTTCTGTTAAGTATTTTAACCAGTTATCTTCATCCATTTTATTAGCGATTTTGTGTTGTGCGTTTCATTTATTAAAAATGGAAGGTAATATTCATGTGTATTCAAACTCTGAATTAGCAGACATGCATTTAATGTATGGTTTGGGACGCTGCAATAGTAATGCAGCAAGACGTCTGTATCAAGAGAACTTTCCTAACCGTAGGTGTCCAAGCGCAAGTTTTTTTGCCACTATTCATCAACGCCTATCTGAAACAGGTTCATTGAAGTCTTCGGAGCATAGCAATGCAGGCATTGCCCGATCATGTAGGACTGTTGAATTAGAAGGTTTGGTTCTTAATGAAATTTCAGATTATCCTGAAAAGAGCACTAGAGAATTGTCACTACAGTTCAATGTCAGCCAATCTAGTATTCAGAGAATACTACACGAGTACCAGTTACACCCATACCATTTCCAGCATGTCCAAACTCTTTTGCCACAAGACTTCGCTCCCCGTGTTGCTTTTTGTCGATGGCTTCTGGGAAAAATGTGCTGATCCAAACTTTTTAAATACAATTTTGTTTACCGATGAGGCTCACTTTACAAGAA
>NW_025777099.1:0-160111 GCF_021130785.1 Homalodisca vitripennis | reverse complement strand
AAAGTTTTGGTTATATTTAAAACAGTCACACGCCTCAGAATCACGAGCGACTGAATAATGTACATTTTAAATACCTGAAACCTTTTCTTAGTCAAATTGGTTCTCCTTAAAAGAAAGATTACATTTGGTGAAAGCCTATACGTCTTGTATGGGTATGGTCAAGGGCTTAATTAAGCCAAAAAATCGCTCCTTATTCTAAAATTTTTCTAATATGTTTATAGCTATAAACAGAAACGCTTATAATTAAAGAATTTATCTTTGTATTCTTTGGATAACCCCGTTTGTGATAAGGCAGTGGTTTGAACATTGCAGACTAGTTATGAAAATAGTTATAGCCTAAATTTTATTATTCGTATACAAGAGTTAATAATTACAGAAAAATTACCGAAAACTGTTTTTAAATGCAAGGAAATGATATTGGATACTCAACCCCTCCTATTTTTCAAGTAATCGGTTGTTTATTTAATAAAGTATCAATGTAGTAACTTGTTTGCCCAAAAATAAATTTACAATTTAGTTTTAAATGTACTGTAATGTAGAATATTTGAAATTAGATACATCAAAGGAAAAACTTACACCAAATCTACGCAGGTTAATTTAGTTTTAGATATACTTATAATTATAAAAATTACATATCGAATAGTGTGACGAGAAAATGGATTCAAACTATAATAATTTATCACGTATACGATAATATAAGACTGGCAACAGAAAATGTTTGTCTCTCTAGTATATATGTGTAAGGGTAATCTGATAACAAAAATCGGTATAATCATAGTAGTTGTCGTAACGAAAGTGAAGGTATCCAGAAAGAAAGAAACAGGTGAAAAACAGACATGGATTATATATTAATATTGTCTTAATATCCATGGAAACAGCAGGAGGGAAAATCTACACCAGGAGTACGAGGCCGAAAACCAGAATCGAGATAAGGACTTATAGATAAGTTACTTTGATTATTTAGAAATGATAGATTTGGCTCTAACTATTCTTCTTACCTAAAGCAGTTTAGATGCTAGTTTTAAAGATTTATTAATTAAAGTAAACAAGAGAAAACAGTTTAATTGAAGCATAAGGAGTTTACAATTAACATAGATTTAATCTTTTAAGAATTTTATAATTAATTTATTCATTTCGTTACGATTATTATAATCGAATATTAACGTTTGTATGCTTTGTGTATAAAATAAAAATCAAAACCTGTAACTTTGGGTTACTAATCCTTTAGTACTTTAAGTGTACAGAAATCATAATTTTAGAAGGTGTTTCTAAAACATTAAAAATAATTTAAGATCCATTCATAAATATTTGATAAAAAGTGTAAAGATTATTTAAAGAATAATTTTCTTAAACGTGTCTAAGAGTCATCTTTCTGACATTTTATAATAGGGTGAATATTTAAAAAATGTTGAAATTGGTGAATGCTGGTTGACTTGGGATTGAAGTTCGTAACTTAATTACATTTAATTGTTTAAAAAACATTAAACAAGTATAAAAACGGTTCTGTACAGATTTGAAAAAAAATCTGGTATGTATATTTGAATTTACTCAATTAGTTGCTGAGATTACAACCAGAGCACTCGTGCATTTCACAAGAGAAACGAAAAGGAAGTAATACAGCTCTAAAAACACCATATTATATTACATATTCATATTTAAATATTACATTTTTACTGTGAATAAAATTTTGTTGTCAATTAAACTGTTAGATAAATTATTGATAATAACTGATAATTTTCCATGATAAATATAATTTTCTATCATAAATAAAAGTACAAAAATAAAACATATTCGGCTATTTTAACGTTACAATGAAAAAATAGACGGAAAACAAAATATATTTCTGAGAGTCCCGTAAATTAAATCGTACACTTATTATTAGGCGCTGAAAGTTATAACATAATTTTAAAATTTATTTTTTTTGAAATAAAGTATTATAATCTTTCTTTTAAGCTTACAAATAGACGTTGAACTTTCAGTCTGAGTTAGAGATAGCGCAGGTTTGAATTCTGTCTGTGACCGTTGCACATTTTATCAGTACCAAATACCTTGTACTGTATCGACTCTCCCACTTATTCCGTTTTACAAAACCATCGCACAGGCCAGTGGTCCATGAGGACGGGCAGAATAAGGCTTAAATGGGATCGGCTTCTTCTTAAAAAAAAGATAAAATACACAAATACGATTTGAAGTACGATTTTTATTTCAAGTTTTTATTATTGTGGCCTTAACCTACAAATTGTATAACTTTCAATCTAAATGTGATTTTACGTTCACTGTACTACAACAGTATCACACGGGAGTTGAAAAAACCTTATTATTACACTATAAGTTATTTTGTCATACCCACCCATAGCTAAGTTGCTGTAACAACAGATGGTATGATACTGTGTAAGCTCATGCACATATCCATGAAAACATATACATGTAAGTGTTATACCTACAATCTCTGCTAGATACTGTATTTACAGATGTTTAAATTGTTAAAATTTACATATTGCTAAAATGTGTTCATACTAGTAATTTTCAGGATTAACGAGACGACTGTTAATGTAGCATAGATGCTTATTGGCTTATACACAAATTTCTAAAATAAAATTATCCACTAATTGTTTATGAAAACCACCTTCGCAAACATTTATACGTCATGTTTCTTTTACTCAGTTTAATCAAAAATTTATCTACTAAGCAATTTTCTCTTTTCATTCATTGCTTACCCTAAGATTAATGTGTAAAGGTTCGCTACTGATCAGCGAAATCTTATGCAGTGATATGCACTATAATAGAACTGATATTGCCTTCATAGAAATTAACCTGCCTAGTATGTTTTTCATATTTATTTTAATCCTCTCTGTACCCAAAGTGTGCAGGGAGAATATCTTTACTATATTAAAGAAATCTTTTGCAAACATAGTAATATTTAGCCTACGTGTTTATACATAGTTGATAAACATTTTATAGTTGTTCAAGAGAATTATATTATTACGTTGTCACACAGCCATCACTACGGCATTTCGAAGGAGTTAAATATTCACAAATAGTTCAACCTAGTGTATGAAAACCAGCAAAGATTAATAACGCCTAATTATAGTAAGTGAAATGTTACAAATTCAAGATTTCAAAGAATACAGTGGAACTCATTGTATAAAAAATACGGCCTATAATTTGTAATCCATTAAATTAGTTATGGGAGTTTACACCAGAGCACTCTTCCACGCAACATTAAGTATACAATGTTTAATTTATACTTAGAGTAAAAGCAATACTGGACTCATTTATTGCTTGTTACTGAAGTTTTCAGCATTAAGTAATAATTATTTTCAGGGTTAAGATTAAAGAAAAATAGTTGTACAGGATATGTGATAGCTATAGTTTAGTTTTAGTTGAATACCTGCGTGAGAAAACCATTACCATAATGATCCTTTATTAGATATTTGTTAAGAATGAAAATTGAGTAACAATATATAGTTTATAATTATGTAATATATATATATATATATATATTACATAATTTTATTGTAAACGATGTTATTAAACTATATTCTTGTCTAGTTTATAATTTTACACTTCAGTACAGATTAATATAGTGAAAACATTATGTAAAGTAATCAAACCTTTGTTATATATTGTATTACTATTGAGACTGTTATACATGTTCATCATTTAATATCATAAAAGACAAAACATTATAAAAAATAAGAAACACTACAAATGTATCATACTTTCCATCACATGCTTTTTAAGAACGAATGGAGTGGAAATAGAATTACAAAAACTTCTAAAACAATAAAATACTTCTAGATCTTTAAGGGTGATGAAACATTTCTCAGTGTAATAAAGCGGAGAGAGCTGATGGGTTTTCACATGAAAACCATGCAGCTATTGTTAGTCATTTATTGCTTAGGAATATTTTAGCAGTCTTTTTTATATACACTACATAGGGAAATACAAAACCACCGAAACGCTTCATATGCAGTAGACCCCTGAAATATTAGCTTTATATAGTTAGAAATGTCCATTATTTAATATGAAAAGAAACAAAACATTTAAAAAAAAGTTTGACTGACCTTACAATATAATACATATGTTCCCTTTTAGGAAAAAACTTAAAAATTGGATGGAAATACACAAGTATTTCCTTGTACACAAGTATGATAATACTCATGCATCACGTAAAAACTCACATTTACTCCTGGTTTTTTGTTTTGGGATGTACGTTGACACTTAAGCTGCAATCCGAAAGAGTAGAAAAAGGTAGTTAACATATAGCAAAAGACTCAACATTAGTTAAATACTACAACTTGTGTTGTAATGTACGACGTAGTAAATTATTGTTGTATACTTGATGTTTACGATTAAGTATTGTTCTCTGATAAGCTGAATATGAATTGAAAGTTCTGTGATTTACTTGAGACACTCTCAGTTAGGAAATCTCATTTTCTACCTATGATTGTGATTTTCAAGATACATAAAATAACCGAAAACTTCGATTAGTTGGAAGGATAAGATAACTCTTCTTTCACCCTCCAAATTTCTTTATGTTAATTACTTAAAAAGGTAATTTGCTATACTCAGTATATGTATAAATATATTTTTATTTTAAAGGAAAAACGTTTACAAATATTTTTGTGCAAGGAAGTGTACTGGCATTATATATTGTATTATCACATAAACATGCCTTTTCTTTATAAGGGACTGAGGCATTTCTCGTAAGACAGAAAAAAATCTTTGATACAGTTTTTGTGGGAGTTCAAGTGGGAGAGTATAAATTGGGTTAAAACTATTTTAATAAATCGTATTTACAGTAGGTATATATGCCCATATATGCCATAAATTAGCCCAACTATAAAATTTAGCGTTCGGGAAGCGTATATAAAACATATATTTAGTTTAGTTATAAAATACAGTTGTATGAAGCTGATGTAAGTGTTATTGGTGTCTAACGGTTACTTATAATTGTGAAAAACTAAAAGATATTACTTTTAAAAGCTATTGTTATTTATACTTATAATTCTTTTAATAATCTCCGTTAAACTGATATAATGAGTGACAAATACTACAATAACAAGTCATTAACGCCACAACAAAGCCAAAGTATTAGTCTTAATATTTATATCTACAATGTCCCAACAACGTTTTAACATGCAAAAAATGTAATTGATTAATAATACTAGCCATGATTTAAAATTTAGAAACAAACACTTAAAAAGCCATGAACGCGATACCAAATCCAAAGTTATAGTCGTAATAGTTATATGTGCAATGTCCATCAAAACTTTATAATTTTAATTGTGATTGTTAAATCACACCTATTGTTATTTAAAATTTAGGAAAAAAACTTAAGAATATTTCCTTTACGACAAAACCATTAAACCTGTCCTATTATATGCCAACCCTAAGGTGGATCCTTCCATGGATAATACAGTGTTTTTACGTACGTTTCACGTGTTTACATAAACCTTCCCTTAGCAATATTACTTCTTGTCGTCAACACTAGTACTAAAATTAAACAGGGTTTCTGGTTATGTGATTATCTATCCGTATTCATACTATAGAGACAAACGTGTTAAAATATAATTAATGTGATTTCTCTCTTAGTTTATGTCTTAGTCTATTGCAATAGATCCAAACTGCTTTAGTTCCTTCGAATAAAATATGAAATATTTCCCCCTGTACGCTATAACTACAAAGTAATTAAAATTACCGAGAATACAGTTTAGCAGCTTAATCACTATTATTATGATAGTGAGTGATGGTAAGAGTATGCATTGTGATTTCTACATAATAAAACTAAGTAACTCATCCTTGTAGGTCCTGGTCCTGGTCCTGCTCCTGGGCATCCCATCCTGTTCCTGGTGGTGGTTCTCCGACTTACAGCAAGTTGAACTACTTTTTAACAAGTATAATAAACTATCCCACAAAATGTTTAAGAAATCTCCATACTTTTCCTTCTAGTTTCTATGGAAATACATAATTTTAATAAATTTTATTGCTGGGTATGTTTCAGCTGTTTTATTAATTTTTATTTCTATATTAAATTACATATTTTAGGTCACATATTTAACAGTCAGCAGGAAACGCATGCTATTTAGAAGCTCTTCACATTGCTTTTATTCCAAAATACTAAAACAAGAGTTTACAGTTTATTGGTGTTGTTAACTTATTAATGTAAAGTTATACATTATCGTTGTTTGAGCCATTCTTCAAGTTGCTCATGCTTTCAAATGCACTTTTTAGTAAAAATTTACTTATTCACAAACAGTCTCTTGGATGGAAATGGACACCATAGCATCATATAACAGATATATCACTAATTTAACACAAACTTGAAACACAAATAAAGTACAATTTTATATTTAAATGAAATTTGATAGTTGCATAACTTGTCTTACATATTATGATGATTACGTAAATATCATTATATAACGGCAGATGATAATAAGAAATTCACGTTTATTCTAAATGGGTTTAAGAAATGATACTTCAGTATTTTATTATGCAATCAAGTAAACTATACCAGCAGTAAGATGATCTGAATGTCCTAGTTACGTTCTGTAGACATTTTTAGAAACCCAACGTTATGATGAATGAGTTGATTTTTATCATTCGCAACAACTTAATAATTTTTATTCTAAAGTTGTCAACCTCTAACACTATACTACGAGGTATTTTCTCTGGGGATTCTTCGCAAATGTCCATTTCCCGTAGTCAGGACTAGACAAGACCATGATCTAACTACGGAGAGATCATACGCTATCCTGGTGGAGGTGGTTGCAGAACCAGCCTACTCAGACCCGGAGGAAATCCCCACCTTCTCGCGTTTTCGTTGAGAACCTACATCGGGATGGCCCTAAAGGATTTCCTCCTAAAAGCAACCCTTATCATGTCACTAGTAAATGGAACACAGACTGAGGTCACGGCAGTTGAATCTAGGAGGAAGAAACTCTTCCGCAATAATTATGGAGTAGTTCAGTTACTTTCCAAGTAGTTGTGCGAAAGTCGCTCCTTCTTCTTTTTTCAGGGAAGACGTTTTGGACCTATTAGATAAAATATAGTGATATGAAGAAGTAGTCAAATATTTCAATAAAAATTTATCCAAATATATATATATATATATATATATATATATATATATATATATATATATTCACTGCTTTCAATATTTTAATGCATTAAAAGGCACACTCTATGATAAAATGTGAATGGTTTAAAGAAATATCGTATCTCCCAATATTCAAATTACATTATGCATACACAATTTTGGACAATTTATTACAGTTGACTATTTCAAAGGTTAAGTATTAGTTCAATTAGTATTAACATCAGCCAGATAACAGGTACTTATCGCCTGTTACTGATATTACTCTCTGGTCTCCGCCTTACTAATTTTATCGCCAATAAACTGACCGGATATGAGCGCCTCGCCGTCAGGCAGCAAAGGGTAATTAGACAATACTTCACTTTGACACAAACTACTCTTGTTCTATAAAACGAGAAAGTGTCAATCTTGGATTCAAAAGAAAAGAAGCTCAGCATTTTCTTAATTTAATCGCCGGGTCGACATTTTGTTTTGGAATTAAAATTATAAAGAAGTTAATACAAATGGAACCGGAATAAAGAAGGTTTTATGTTAGTATTGTATATTAAACTATTTACCTCCATACAAATGTGTATTGGTTGTATTTTAAACTCATTTCCTTCTAAATTATACAGCAATTTCTAAACATCTTATAACATTTTGTCAAAAGTTCTTGTCAGTATAAATGTTTATAAACTTTATAAAGAAAGTTAAGTTACATGTTATCTCACTAACTTCTTTCCCTCCTTATGAACAATAAAAACGAGAATAACTAAAAATAATGATCTTTAACTAAAGTTATCTGTAAATTAATATGTCATGTTGAAGAAACTCTTATTTCGCTCACATTTCTCATTAAATGGCTTAAAAATAGTTCCCTCATCTTGATTGAATAATGGAAATATCCCTTTGCGATTTGTCATGTAACAAAACATATAAATTAACTTTTATACTCTTAAATATATCTTGTTTAAGAAAATACGTAGTTACCTTCTCTCAACATAGTTGTTAAGCAGATATTTTTCATTAGTTAAAATAAAACAACATTTTTCACAACTTTCTCATTGGTTTGGCCATAGAGGATGTGTGACTGTGATTGCAACACGAATAAGTGATTGTTTTTTTATTTTAATGAATTTGACTATATTATTTGGAGCCATTGCATGTTCGCATTGAACCCCTCTTGGTATAAATTAATACTCGTATGTTAAATAATACATTTAGGCTTAGAGTTTTTAATTCGCACCACTGTATACATTACTTAATGTACAACAATGTTCTATTTCGATATTACGGCACAAAGCTGATCCACAGACAGTTGGGAAACCACTAAATTCAATTACGATGTGAAAGAAACGCCGTAAAATAATTTTGTGTGCGGAAAAATATTCATCTGGTTATACTATAAATTGTCACATATTCCCAACAAACCACCAACTATAAACCACTCTTGTCAGGTAAGAATCTGAGCATTACTATTTATTTGCCTTAAAATAAACTCATTAAAATTGATTAAACTTCAGCGTGAGCTATACAGTGTAAAAACCAAAAGTAATAGTATAAGAGAAGATCGATGGATAACAACTTATAATATGTCAGAGTGACCAATTTATACGTGTGTCTAGGTACTTAACAAGAGATCTAGAAATTAGTCCACCAATTATCTAAGGTTTGATTAATATTATTAATTCTAGACTAGAATTAACCACTCGGAAAATGGACTCTGTTTTTTCAGCATAAACTAATATATTTGTATTATTCTTATCTATCATGGTAAGTAAGACATTATTGCCAGACGTAGGTCATATTTAAGGTGATACTTAAATGATGAGTTTGATAGCAAATTAAGAAATATTTTTTATCGGTTAACACATAACCATAACAACGTTTAATAGCATAATTTATCATATTTTGATGTTTATACAATGTTAATTTTATCAAAGACTGACAGACACCGCATCTTTGACCCTCCGACTGTCCCACTATACGATAGAAGATGCTAAGAGCCTAAAATCTTGGGTTTCCTGGTCTAAGAAAGGAGGCTACTGCTGTTGAGGTCTAAAGGGCAAAGGTAATTCTGATTCCCTGTGTGTCTGTCCACCTGTGTCATCACTCTTCATAGCAAGATCCTGGAGACTTGAAACGTCTTGAATAGGCTGTGAGCTTCTACATACCAGGACTTGTGAAGTTGTGAATTTATTCTTATAAATACTGCCTCTCAATAAGCCAAGTCTCACTCTCTTAAAAGCCTCTGATGAACTTAAAGGTTTAGGTTTTACAGAAAAATAAATTCTAAAAAAGTTAAATTTCTTCCAAAGGGTGAAGATAAATATAGGAGAAAAGTAGGTGTTCTAGCCATTTTTTGCATGAGGAAGATAATCCTATAGAACAAAAAAAGATACTAGGGTACTAAATCCCTCAAATTATTTTATTCCAATACATACCATTTTAGATAAATTTCACATGAAAGAGGTTATCCAATTACTCTCAAATTTTAAAAGTGCATAGAATATATTCAACGAACATGACCTTAAAACATTAATTATTATTATTGTTTTTCTGTGCTCAAAAGCAGTTTGCGAGAAAGGGTTCAACTATGAGGTCTTTGTACTATCCAACTTACTCTATCATTTCACACTATAACTTAGAAAATCCAAAACACTGGGTATGTTAATAAACATGGTTCTAGACAGTAGTAACATTTAACAGGTTCAACAATTAACATTAAGTTAGCTTTAATGCGACTTTGGAGGCCAAGATGGGACACTAGCAACCTGGAGACATTTTCAGAATAGAATAGACCGATATGGTAACCACGAACCATGTAAAATGTTAGTAGAATCGTTTAAACAGCTTACACGTGAAAGCGTAAAAATCCAACAAACTTAATTTCCCCTAGAATCATACCGTAAATTACTCACTAGACATCATGATTATTGATAATAAATGTTTATTTTATTCATATAGTTTAATATGAACGATATAAACGTTATATATATATATAAGTGTGTGTGTGTGTTTTTTTTTTTTTTAGGATAGTATTGAATGTAGAATTATAACCCAAATAAGATATCGTATACTGATACTCTTGGGGAGAACAGAGAATTTTTTTAATTCAACATTAGAAAAATGCCAACTTTTTCATTTAAGGAGTACTATTCCAAATTATCTTTTAACAATTCCCATTTATTAAATAGTTGGTATTATATATACCTTATAAATAATAATATTTTTACATTTACTTTTTACGTCCAAATACGTTTCTGCGTTTGTTACTACTCTGCAAATGTTGAAACAATACTTATTAATCAAATAAATAAACCTATTTAAACTATCCATAAGAAGAACGCTAAAATAGAAGAAATCTGGATAATATAAGCGGCTCCCGATTCAATCACAGATACCGCATTTCTTTATTCACCGAAGATGTTTGTTTCAGCGCATTTATACGAGTAAGTATAATTCACTTTAGACAGCTGTATGATCGGTCTCACTCAAAGCGCTTTGGAGTTTACCATTTCATTTTTTTAAATAAATTTACCTAAAAACGTGAAATTTTATATGTTTGAACGGAATTTTAAAATTCCTATTTGATCTTAAGAAACCAAACAAGGTTTATTGAATGTCTAACATATAAAGATTCTGAGTTGATTTTTTGGTATTACCTGAAGTAAATATAGCTTTGGATTTACCAATAATCAATAATGCCAAACATTCCAAAGGTACTGTTAAAGACTGGAACGTGTCGAAATCGATTATTCTATATCAAGACCATACACCAACTCTCTTGAGGACTGAAAGAGTGTGCTTGTCATTTCCTTTGGACTTTTGGTGATATGATCAATGTGTCAACGAGATTGGCACACTCACTGACATACACCTACGAGTAAGTAATTATAGAATAGTTGCTCTAAAGTCCGAACTAAGGTACAAACAGTCTACGTCTCTCTTGCCTATTGCATGTCAATATTTTATTTTTTTTTTTGCCTTAAATAGCACCAGAATTGTAATTAGTATACACTTTTCACCTGTTACAGAAGCAACACATAACGTTTACGGAGTTGATCAAAAAGTAAATAATAAATAGCTATTTTGGCATGTCCATTTCATTATTCTTATTCAATGTTGTAAAAGATTAACCGGATTTTTGCAAGTGGCTGGCCTATATTTTTGACGCTATCACTCCATTATTTTTGTTTTATTTACGTAAAAAATGTACTTAACTAATCCTAAGAATTAGTATGAGATTAAGAGAAAAATAAAATTCAAATAATCCATGGATCATATTATGAGTACTCAATCGTACTCGTATATTTTTACTCCTTGGAATGAGCACCTGTAGTTTTACACGAGTTTTAATGAGGTACGCATATAAATTCTAGTTTTTAAATCTACATTAATAAATTTATGGATGAATTATAAGCCATGTGCAGAATTTGGAAATGAGGTATTTCTGATTATTAGTTTATTATTGTTCTTGTTTTGTTTTTTCTTTTATGTTTTGTTTTATAATGACTAAAGAAGAAAGTTACAACTTTCTGTTATTGTAAAACAATTTAAAGTACAATTCACATTTACTGTTACCTACTATCTATACCTAAACCCCTTCTATTTATTTGATATGTGTTAGAAGCAATTTGCTGCATTTCATTTGTAAATCTGACTCCAAACTGAAAAGTAATAAATAACATCAGATAAAATTTTCGACCGCTGGAAAGTTCGGGAGGTTGAAAGGCTTGAACAGATACAACGGTCTCGTATTGCTGTTATGAACTTAGATTGTTGAGGCTGATTATAATTTGGAAAGATTACATCTCATAATGGTAAAAGTAATTTCAACTCACATCTTCATGAACACAGCCATTTTAGACAGTGTTATTACTTTGACTACTCTAGTACTAAAAAAGGCCCAGACACTCTCCCTCCAGTTTCTCAACATATCAAGAATTTAACCTATCTCGCCTCTCATCACAACTTACTTGTTCCACATTATTCTGACAGGTCTATTTATGTTGTCAAGTAGATAGTTTCCATGAGTAACAGTGAACATCTTACTAAGGACGACATTAACAGACTCGGATAAATAAGAAGAGGGTCGGCCGATTGAAAGATCGGCTGCTCGACAAAAAGTGTAACAACTGTTTAAAACGGTCCTATGATCTGATTGTAGTAGTCGGTATAGTTAGTAGTTTTGCTCTGTCAATGTCTTTTTTCTGTCTTGATAAACCAGATATTTAGTTTTCATATGTCAATCACATAATTATATTTAGTTGTAGACTTACTTTAAATAATCCTTTTAATTTAGTGTATTTGGTAAAGTGGTATGCTGTGCTAAATGTGAACTAAAGTAAATAAATCTTTTTATTGTTTTAACATTAATGAAATAGTATTCGATTGCAATTCTTGCTCTATAGTTTTTGTTGAAAAAACTATACATAATATGCTAAACTTTGTTAATTTTAATTTACTTTACAATACCAATCGTAATCAAACTTTTAATTTTATAGTTAAAATCACTCTCTTGAAATAAGTTTAATTGTGTTGTGTTCAAAAAATATGGGCCTTTGTATATTAATCTAACCGATTGGATTTCATTTAAATGTCACATACGTCCCTAAAGAAAAACAAAGGATAAATAAGTTTTAAAGAAGTGAGTAAAACCATGTGACTTATATAGCCTAAATATCCCAACACATAGGCGAATCAACATGTAGACTCCTGCTTTTTAAATACTGAAATGAAGTAAGCCCAAAAGGACAAAAATAAGAATATATTGAGCACGATATCTCAGGAAAGATTACAACTGTAGATTTTAAATACTGCATAAAACTATATTTTTACATAGAAAATTTTCTTTGTCAATCGATGGGAGTTCACTGACAAAGACTGGGAGTTGATTCAAACCGATCACTTAGTAGGATGTCCCAATTTTTCCTTTGCCTTCGGGGAGGATGTAAGTTTCTTTTCTGCATAGCTGTTTGGCTGGTCTATCCGCAGGAGTCGTTTGAGTATAGTTTAGTTCAAGGAATTCTAGGCTGTAGTTAGTAATAATTCCTATATTATTTTTATATAAATGATTAACATTTAAAAAGTGAATATTCATCTAAAATTTATTACTTTTTTGAAAATGAGACTCTTATTATTATCAAAGTTACATCTTGACAGGACAGATATATCAAAATGTTTTTTCACTTAGGTTTCGTGAACTAAATTTATGCTTATTTCTATTATAAAAAATAAAGTTATTTACACGATTCAATTATTCATCGTTCTAAAAAATCACTATAACAATCACTGTGCCTGTAATAAAACTGAGAAAGAGTCAATATACCAATATTTGGATGTTTTCTTTAATTTCAGGATAAAATTAATAGATCATATTACTGAAAAAAGTCTATCTGGCAGTACATGGCACCATAAGTTTTTTTAGTGGCATTCTAGGGCCGGGCCCAGTCCTGTACAATGTGGGGGGCTGGCTCAGGCTGCGTTAAAACTTTAAGAAAAAAACTGGTCTGAGTACGGTCCTGCTGACCGGAATGGACCCACTCTTCTCTAAAATAAACATAGAACAATCCATTTACACAGAGTTATTGTCCTGTTTGTTATTTTTTTCATGATTTTGTTCTCAATAATATTTACAATCAACATAATGTCTTTAATCATATCAGTAATTCATTCTGTATCATTTTAGTGAAACTTTTCATAAAATTATTTAACACATAATATAATAATATTAACCTACTATATTTTCCGGACTTTAAGGTCTGTGTAGACTCTTATCCCTGTATGTTCCTTAATGTTACAGTAATCAGGTAGAAAATTAAAGCTAATGATAAATGCTATAAATTGTTTTATGTTGATTGTTTCTTTTAATTTTGACGCATTGCTTTATTCTTTTGTAATATACGATTTTTCATATTATTTATTAAGTTCTTCCTTCTCAAATATAAGAATTCTTACAACGTGAGTTTTTATTTTCTTCTTTAGTGTAATATATTTAATGCTTTATGATTAGTTATAAATTTTGTGAAAATTATGCATTGTTTCATTTGGCTTCAGGAGCCGGGCTATTATATTTTGGATATTTTTAACACATCCGTTAGTTATAAGATTTATAAGAGGCTTTTAGGTTACTGATTTGTAATGCTATGGCAAAACTGCTTACGTACAAATTGCCTAGCCCCACTAATACCTAAACTGCTATATTTCTATGCCAGTTGTTGACGATGAAGTAAATCCACTATTTCCCAACTGAGTTTGTATTCCTGTGTAGGAATATGGTGGAGAGTTACGAGGAAGCACCTGGTGCTATGGATGGTTGATGCTAACTCCTAATTATTTTATCACCTTAATTATGAATGGCTACGGACAACGGCTGAAGGAGATTGGATATGTCCTCGTTCTTAATCCGATAATTTCATATAGGAGCCACATCATCTTACTACAAAGAGAAGGACCATACATGACCCTGCGTCTAAAGATAAGAGCTGGTGGTCAGTGTAGTCCTTGTCCCTACATATCAACTATGAAATTCGTTGTACCAGGGATTATACTTCTGTGATATACCTCGCATAAGCTCTAACCTACTAAAACACAAAACATTTGATCGATTAATTATTTTTATTTAGATTTTTTTACCTACGGCATTTTGAACCCTGCAATTAGCCAGCTGATTATGAGCTCAGGCATCCACGGCGATTGCATTAGTATCATCTTAAGGATTTATCTTTTACAGAAGGAATATTCCTTGCAAATATCAAGTTAACCTTAAGGATTTAAACCTTTAGTTGTTATTCTGTCTACACCTACAATACGTACGATGATTTTATTTCTTATTTACTTTGGAATATTAAAATCAACTATTCAAAAATACTATATAATTTTCTAGTTAAATCAAAAATTATTATACGTATAAAAAGATAATTAGTATACAAATACGTAACTAGTTAAGTTATAAACACACTTGAATAAGAATAATTAAATCTTCTTTTATATAGTGCTCGTACATATTAAGATTATTGTTAGTGAATAGCGCATCCGAGTCTGAACAACTCAAACTCTGACATATCACGAGATGTAGCTGAGACAGTAAACACGTACCTACCAAGACAGTTGAAGATGTCTGCTGGTCATATTATGGTAATCTTTCTTTAGCAGGAGCCTACTAAATGTGAAACTGCAGGTATTGTAGTACTGTCCCAAAAAAAATATAAACTTATTTAAGCAAAGAAGTCTAGTTTCCCTAAAAAAAACCCTAATGGAGTTCGGTAAGACGTTAAGTGATTAAACTCTACGATAAGAGATAGCTCTGGAGTACGATTCAGTAACTAATTCATAAATTTCAAAGTTATAGAATATTTTTCATTTCGAAACTATCATGTAAAATTGTTTAAATATTTTATTTAAAGAAATAAACATGATTTAGTCGAGCACTGATATTATCATTCAGCTAGCTTACACTAATTTCACTTATATTTAAATATTTAGTCCATTAAAATACGTCAGAAAGAAGGCTGTTTGCATAAGTAGGAAGATGCTTCTCTTATACAATTTTTGATTTCTTATCAACTACGTAAAACAGGTCCTCTTCCACACCGTCTTCTTTCTTGTGTACGTTAAATTACAAAACGATTCTCTCTGTATTCTTTGGGTGCAGAGTGGATTATAAAGAGCCTACAACACACGCTTTGCAATTTTAAACAAAGTTCAACGAACTTAATAAACCTAAACACAAAATTCAAAGCAGTAACAACACTTATTTGAATGTTGTTTATATAGTATTAGTTTTTTCACTAATTTTAATTGTTCTTATGTCTGTTACTAACAGTTGGATGTATAAACGGTTTTTTGTGAGAGTTCGAATAGCACAAACTGTGATTTCTAAAAAATGTTTTAAACTAATTTATTTGTAAGTTTTGGTTCTGGTCCTGGCCATAATGTATACTGGTGGATTTTCCCTGACGTGCTCGAAATAGAAAAACTGTTGTCTTAAACTAAGCTATATACTAAACAAAACCTTTATCTTATTGTTTCTATAGATATACAAAATTCGTATATATTATTATACCTTTGGGTATATTTAAGCTGTATTCCTTATTTTCTTTTAATCTTGAATTGTGCAGACACGTCATTTCCTACGTTACGTTTATTACTAAAATGCAACAAAAATCCCGGTTGTACTAATATAGTCTTAAATGTTATCGGTACAAATATATCAATAAATATATTTATAACATGCTTGCTTCAAAATGCCAGCTACAGACACCTTTGATATGACATTTTATTATACAGCTACATTTAAAAAACCTAGATAGGTCTACAATATAGTAAACTTATTTAAATGTCCCCCAAAAACTTTTCATAATCATAATTCACGAATTTTTCTAACTAATAATATTAAATAAAATATTTGGACCAGTTTCTTCCAACTTTTATTCAGAGGGAGTAAATTACAGTTCTGAATGGTGTAGTTTTTTGGTAAAGCCTATATCATTCAGGTTTAATTTTTAAAGTGCAAACAACTTAATGTTTATATTAGAAGAATCTAAAAAACATTTTTTGCGTTTATACGGATGTTACGGGGTTAATATTACTATTATACAAAATGTGTAAGCTACCTCATGTGCACAAAGTATTTATAATTTTCCCGTCTATTCAAGTAACAAATATATAAATGCACGTCAAATTGTTTAATTGAGAAGGTCTTGTAGCGAATGTTGCAGCCAAATTGTTAACAACAATTGGTTAGCTAATTAATGTTACATGCTAATAAGATATACTTCTATGGGATTTTTATTCGTGTATACAAACCTACGATTTCTGGTTTAGAAACACTTCTGGCCCAAATTGGTTACATTTTAGCGGCAAATTATAATTTGTCTGAGTGCCCACGAAAAAATTGTACATGCTTACATCAGTTTGCCTGAGAGCCCTATTTCAATGAAACACGCTTAATTCCGACCATTTTAATTAAATCCGACCTTGAAAAAAAACTTATTTCCAGAAGTGACCAATACAATTCAATAGACCAAATTTAATGAGAGTTATTCAGCCCCTCGAGTCATGGGCGGTACTTTTGCTGGATAACTTATTGAAATGAACTGGACTTCAGCGACTCATGAGAAGAAGCTTGCAATATGTCAACTTTAAATACCAAGCATTATAGCACTTTTAAGATATTAACACTACGACCGCTGATATTTGAAACTCCAAGTCAGCCGTAATACATGTAAGCTGAATTATAGCGAAGTATATCATTTTAGAGTTTAGTTATTTGCAGGACTTGATATTACTCATGAAACATCAGCGAGCTTTAAGTGACACTTGGTGTGTAACCTTGTAATAGACCAGTGAATGGAACGATTCCAATGCGTACCCATAGGTTATTAAAAATCCTTCTATTTAAAACGTACTCAACATGGGAGAGACAAAACGGGTAGTCTACTATCGAGTAATCGTCAAAATAATGAGAAAAAATAGGACATTTTCCCAACCGTATGGATTCATCTAAATTCTACTAAACAGTGTTTGAAACAAACAAAGGGGCGATAAGAATCCGCCTAAGAAGTACTGAAGAAAGAAAGTTACTCATCATAGAAGAGCAGTAGCCTCAAACAGTTGAAAAGGTATTAAGCTGTAGTGATGAAGGATTTTAAATATATTTTTGGATATTTCGTAGAAAGATATGGATGAAAGAAATTTTTACGGATTTTTCGTAATATTTTCAGCACTTTATAAAAAAGGTGATATTATTCGAATGTTTTTAATTATAAGTAGTCTAAAAGTTGTGTAATTTAGTTTAGCCTGTTTCCTAACTTGCTCTGCGCATTTAAAATCATGAGCACAGAAATATGCATGCCTTAAATCGAGTTATTAATTATACTTTAATTATTATTACTTCCTAGCTTCCTAAAAATCTTGCAATATGTTTATGAGAGGTTAAGACGCATACATAATATATTCATTAGGGACTAAACTATTACGAGGCCAAACGAACTATTTGAGATATGGTGATAGTAACTAAGCAATACCTATCATGTAGGAGTAATATAAATCCATAAATATATTAAGCAAGATTATACCGGTCATATTCCATTGTGTTCCATACGTGTTGTTAGATAAACTAAAAGAACTCAATCATTACGTAATATGTTAAGAACGAAGAATGATACTAAATTCTTGAGGACATACAAGAGACTGGAAACATACTTTAACTATCTTTCACACTACCGTGGTTTCGTTTAAAAAACTCTCACTGGTGAATTAAAAATTAACGGAGTGAAAAATGTTTAAACGAACACCAAAGACATATAAATCCCAGGCCAGTGGCACTAGTTGTAATCGATTGTTTTGGCAGAAAACAGTTTCAAATCTAAAGCGTCTAAAATATACTGTTTGTAAATAATTGTATTACAAAATATGCAAAGAGTGTCTATACAATTACTAACAAACAAATTACAAAATGGAAAAATCTTGTTATACAGAACATGTCAGGAAATAATTCCAAATCTCTATTTCACATTATATTATATAATTTGTTTTAATTAAGTATAATTATTACTCTACAATTTAGTAACATAACTGTTTCAAAGATTGAACAGGAATCTTTTTAATTTTAATATAAATGTAACAAAATAAAAAAACTTTTAATGTAGAAAAAAATCAATAATAAACAAAGTTCGTAAATAAAACTACCTGTATGTGGTTGTAAAATAAAAAAAGTTTCATCTCATTTTTAAAAACTTGACATAATTAGTGTAATCAAGACATCTTAAAACTAACTTAAAAGCTTAACCAATGTACTAAGAGTTTTAAAATATAAAAATTACTACAAATTTCCTTTCTATTCCCAAATAAAAATTTTAATACCGGCATATGATAGCTGATAATCAATTCCGCAATAAGAATGTAACACACATCCATGTAAATTAATGCTATTCCAACTTCTTTGTGGATTTCTTCTTAGATGAAGTTACTCTTTTATTAAAGCAAAAGTGTAGTTATTTAACATGTTTTATTCTAAAATCTAATTATGCGTTCATAATAGTGCATAATTTAAATTAGCCCGTTACAATCTCTTGTATTGTGAAAGAGAGCTCTGGCGTGGATTTCTGTAACTAATAGAATGAGTTAAATCTTCTAGAACAAATTTTGGGTACAACTCTTTGGTATTGTTCTTAATTTTTGAAATATATCAATTAAACTTAAAATATTTATAGCTTTTATTTCTTAAATAAAAATCAATTACTAATTTTAACTCTTTACGAATGTTTTGCGTACAAGCAACGATAGAAAGATTGTTGTAAAATACAAATTAGAAAATGCTTCTCATAAAAATATATACATATTTTTGATAAAACTACGTGAAAATTTCCAGTATATATATTGGTGTCCATTCAGTATAAAATAATGTAAACTGATTCTCCCTGTACTGCTTGGGTACTAAGAGGATTATACATAGCACCAAACACTAATTAGTAGCTTTTACACAAAACATAACAATACACTGTATTAAGTATATTTCATTGTTCATCTGTTAGCGCTAAATATAAAATATTTGTACGAACATTTTGTGCTTTAAATAACGGCTAAAACTAGAATGTAAACTGATTTATATTGAATTAAAGTAACTCATCCTTGTAAGTCCTAGTCCTGGTCCTGCTTCTGGCCATCACATCGTGTGCCTGATGCTACTTCCGTGACTATCTGTGAATTGAGTGAAGTTTGCAAAATCCAGCGACATAACACTTAAGAATTATTTAAAAACATTATATTATAAATGCCATTTTGTTTCCATGGATATAAAATAATATTTTACTAAAACTACTGCTTACGTTTCACCTGTTACTTGCATTGCTGACGTCACGACTACTAATAGTACTAAACGCTTGTTGTCTGATTACCTCCACACATATATATTTTAGGGGCACAAACGGGCGAATAAAACTTAACTATAAAGATTCTAATACATTTTTTCCCGGTTTCTGATGTATGTGCTACATTATTATTGTATGGATGCAATATCAAAGGTCACTGTTCAACATGACATGTTATAACTATTGCTAATTATTCTACAATACACGATATAAGATTCTAATACATTTTTTCCCGGTTTCTGATGTATGTGCTACATTATTATTGTATGGATGCAATATCAAGGGACACTATTCGACATGACATGTTATAACTATTGCTAATTATTCTACAATACACGACATAAGATTCTAATACATTTTCTCCCGGTTTCTGATGTATGTCCTACATTATTATTGTATGGATGCAATATCAAGGGACACTATTCGACATGACATCTTATAACTATTAATAATTATTCTACAATAGTTTATTTTATAAATGCAAACTCTTTTGAAGATTTTTTATGTCAATAATCACGATAACCCTACTGGACAGATTTTAACAACTAAACTTGATAAGACCATTACTTATATACAAAGAAAACTTACGCGTATTTGTATTTTAAATTATTCCTCAAAAATTTTTACGAAATTTATATATTGTTTAATAACTTAAATATAAATTGAATTTTAAATATAACAATGTAGTATTTCGCTGCTTACCACGTGACAGGACAGTGTATTTAAGAATTTTGTATTTCAGTATATAAATATCATAATATGTCGTGGTAAGATGAAAATTTTAATGGTAAGTACAATTTATATAAATAGCAGCAATGACATATTAAACCAATTTACATATTCTGCTACCTTATAAAACACTTATGTTTAGCTTGTTGGACATTTCCCATACGTAATTTAATAGGCGAGTGTCTCAATAGGTAATAAAATCACACCTTAGATTATCCTGTAGCCTACATCGATTTATCATCATGCGATAGTAATTAAATTATTATAAATTAATAAAATAAGTGGCTCACAAATAAATATAATACCCCAAATTACATTTGAGACACCGGATAGATTATTACTTATTTAGTAAGTAAGCTTCTCAGGTAACAAAGGCGCATTGTGAGAGAATTCTATATACTCGTATCATCATACGGTAGTAATATATTCCTTACGAAGCCTTAAAAGAATGGAAGCTCACAAATGAATAAAATATCTAAAAAGTACGATTTAAAACACTTTCGTTAATGTTTTAGCATACATGTTGTGGCATTGTAAGCTAATTAATATATTTATTAATAAAGTAGAGGGCAATTTATAAAATAATTATATGATTAAATGAACCATTTAGAGGATATTGTTTTCTTTCTAATCTTCATACAAGAAATAAAAAAAGAAGGCATATGCTCATGCAGACGCGAGATGCCTGCACATACACGACATGGATTATAGAACAGAATATATAATGGAATTATAAATATACTAGCATTTGTTGGTACACCTATGAGCCCAACCAGCAACACAATATATTTATAGTGTAAAATAGTGGCATAATGTTATCGTTAAGTGTTCATTAGTTTTAGTAATAATAAAGTAAAAACCCAGGTATTAATATTTAGGTACATTTACAAAACTAAGATTATTTTAAATCATAAACAAACCTGTGCCTTTACTGGAAAAAATATTCAATTTTAGTAAATATTCATTTGGGATTGAAATTTATAATAAAATGTTAAGAAATCAAAATATTTGCATGTAACTACGTTATAAACGTTTATTCTCTAATGTATATTTTAAATCAGAAATCAAGAAGAGGGATTTTCATAAATATATAATATTTATATACTTTTCTCCATAGAATATTTATTTGAGTGTTAAACCACAAAGGATAACTCATTAATGTTTACTATTAATATATTTGAATGTAACTACATTTGATATCAACTTTTAAAACCATCTTTTCATAAATTCATTACAGTTCCAGTTTTCTTGTAAATGAAATTGTAAATCTTACAACACATAGTGTCCAATATTTTAAACTTATATCATTTTCTTGCTTATAGTTTTTATAAGTCTAATAAATTTAAGAGATCACAGAGTATGGCGTTGATCTGTGAAACCCCCTTGAAAACATCATAATCCTGAAGGATTTGAAAAAGGAAAATCGTTGAAGTATAAGTTCTGAAATCATGTGTAATACACCATATCCCTGAATCAGCATGGTTATTTTACTACTCATTTATAACGTAAGGTTAGAGAAGGCACTTCCTACTGATGTGGGTAAACAATCCAACTGGTCATAAACTAAATATTATTATACACAAACGTGCAAGATTATGACAACCATCTAAGGCAGTAACCAGGTCAGTTCGGAGCTTATTGCCAGGATTATTATTGATATCCTTAGGATGCAAGCCAATCCGTCCCAGTATTTAACCACAAAACAGAAACCTCAAACGTTAATCTAGGTCTAATCCCGTAGATATAAAGCAAGTGCAATAGCTTCGGGTACCCTCCGATCGGAAGCCTGCACTATATTAGTAACCATATTCTCCTGGCAACAAACCTTTCCAGTCGTGGTCCCAAATTCTGTCACCTGTCAACAACATTAGGAACTTGACTTGGCATCAACTCGCTGATAGAGCTTCCTCGACAAAAAAAGGACCTATGGCTTCCCATTATGTCTTCTTCTAAATGTGACCAGGGCAGCATGGACCGGGTTAACACAAGGACAATTCTATCACTCTAGTTTACTGCTCTCTTCAGGATTGCATTAGTCAATTCCGTGACTGTGATTTTAAATTTACCACTCACAAGAATTATCATGTCATCTCATCTGCATATACCTGTGGGAAGAGACCTCTACTGTTACAGACCTAAACAGGTCGTCCATAACAAGGAGAAAGGACGCCGTCCTCAAGAGAGACTTAAGTGGTACTTTCACTGATCTTTTACCCCAAACATTGGGTTTAACGTTTCTAGATATAAGTAGAAATAAAAGATCTAAATATTTCTGTACTGTTTAAAACATTTTTTTTAATTTTAAATGTACAAGAAAATTTATTTTATTAATTCTGGAAATATAGAGTCTGTAAAAAGTGAGAAAAAGTATTACAGTAACGAGTCAATGTATTACATTCCATAAACATTTTTATTAGCTTCGTGGTAAAAAGGATATTAAATTTACCCACTGTCCATTGCTTAAAAGTTCTTTTGGAATTTAAAACAAGCTGAGAATTGTTTTTATTATTAAATAAAAAAAAATCTGAAAATTTTTTATGGTTTAAGAGATTTTGTAAAACAAATAGTAAAAACGGTCATCACGTTGAACTCTATTGCTTCAAAGAGTTAACAATAACGGAATTACACGTATGTAAAGGTTTATAACTAATAAACACTTGTTCTGACTATTAATGAATGCTATAGTCTGATGTGATTAAAATGTTAGCCTCGGAACTAAAATGAGTAATAGGCGACTTATAATATATAATAAAAGAATGAAAAGTACAACTCGCTGGAAAGTTCTAAAATTTATCGGTACTGTTAAGAAATAAACATTATAAAGAAGTTGTGTACTGGAGTCATTCTGGTAAAGCTGTACATTACGAGGGTGTCCTCTCAATTTAAAAGTTAAGCAGACGCATTTGTATACGAATTATTTATTCTAGTTTACCACGACACAGAAGTAAAATTATTATTAGTGATAGCAAGAATACTATTAGAAGATGGAAATTAAATCCAAGTAAGAAGTTTTATTACTGCCTCATTTTAATTTGCCATGTCTTATCTCTTGTACTGTGGATGCGTGCTCTGGTGGATGTTTACGTAACTAACGGAATTAGTTAGGAATTATAGACTATATCTTTCTTAAAAATTATTTGAAACCGTATTTTATATTATTATGTTTTAGACATCAAACGGGGTGTAGTTGTGTATTACTAATGTTACTCAGATAGCGTACACTTATTCAAACTAAACATAATATGTAGCCTAACAAAAAAAGCCCAAAAAGTTGCACTAAGACGTACGTTAGAACATTATTCCCATAAAATATTAAATGTTTGTCATCAACCATGGAAAACAGTTCAAAACTGGTGTTACGCTCAGAATTTGGAAAGTGATTCAACCCAATTCTCCCTGCACGCTTAGGGTACAGAGAGGATTAAAACAGCCCAAACACGAGTTTTGTAGCTTTCTATAAAGAAAATCAGGGAAAGTCTTTGAAAAAATAAAAGGAAATTAAGCAAAATAATACATTATATTTTAAACTTCAAAGTTTTATAGAAACTTTTCATGAGTTTTGTGTTGTATTTAATAGTCACTAAAACTAAAGTGTAAATTGCTTTTGATATAAAGAGTCATTATTAGGAGAAATTGTGATTAATCAATAATAAAAGTAACTCATCCTTGTAAGTCCTGGTCCTCGTCCAGCTTCTGACCATCACATTGTACTACATGTGGTGATTACCTGACGTGCTGCAAGTTGAACGACTTTGGAAATGCTGACACATACAGTACTCGTAATACTATTTAATGATCAAAAACATTAAAATATCAGACCTTTGTTGTTTCTATGGATATAAAATATTGTTTGAATGGAAACTGTTAATTATATATCATATGGGTTTCTCATTCTTTTATCTTTTGGCGCCTTTTCTAATAAAAAGAAATTAATTTCTTCTTGTATGAACTCCCATACACACATGGGCTAACTTGAAGAATTTTTGTGATTTTTTCTAAAACAACTTAGGTTAAGAAGTGCCTAAAGTAATTATAAGTTAAAAATAGCTGGGACTGTAACACTGCAAATCTGTAAAAAGCATAATGTTAAAACACAAACGAGTTCCCGCACGCGCTCGTTTTAGTGGTGTATGGGATGTATCTTGTAAAACTTGCATGTTTACTGAATAAAAATATTTTGTAAACTTTGTAAACATTATATAGAGAAACCATATAGTCATAAGTTATGCATTATGATATAATTTCATAATGGTATTTTGGAATGGTTACTTTGCAAATATCCCTCTGGGCATTACCTTTTAGGGCGAAAGATTACTTATGTATTCAGAGTGAAACCAAATATAAGTTTTGATAAAGTCAGTTACAGTTATTTTTGAGGTTGAGTGGTAGATGTTCCCATAAATTTGTGGATCATTTGTAGAGCAGGGAATGTTTAATTTTTCTGGATAATACGTAGAATGAGGCACTCTTCATCTAGGTTGTCTAACTGTGGGGAAAATCGAGATCGAAGTAAAAATATTTTATAGAAATGAAACATTATATAATAAAGTCTCTTTTTTTCTTCTTAGTCTTTAAAAGGTCGGCCGATTTTTTTCTGCTTTGAAGCATTGAGAAACAAAAGGCAACCCCATTTCAACTTCAGGAGTCTCAAAAGCATGTGAGGGCATTCAAGCATAGCCTCTAAGGAATGTTCAAAACACGACTAGAATGCCAGTGATAAAACACCCTTTACTATCACAACGTAGTGAAATAGAAGCAGGTATTTAATATATTTCCTTAGGTTCTCTACATAATCTACAAAGCCGATTATCTCTAAAATGCCGAGTCTATGAAGATATTCTTATTCATGACAACAATTCCGTGATTTCGCATACCCTTGTACAAAGAGACCACTTCTACTTAATAACAAACTGGCTGTTTACTACAATAAGATTTATAGGGATTAGAAGTAATGCCATCCTTAGGGAAACCCCAAAAGAGTATTTGTAACCATTCTAAACATTGGCATGTATTGGAGGTTATAATATACAAAATACTTCTTCCTATGGTCAATTAAAGTAATCTATGTACTTATTTTAGCTTGGATTATTGGAAGTCTTAAAAAGGAAGAGAATACATTACTGCAGGTGTCGCAATATACTAGTTTTAGAGAAATCAAACAGTAGCTCCTTGGAAAATCAGGGTCTTACAATTTATTAAAAACAAGCTTACTATGTGGCTGTTCTAAAACATGTTGTGAAATTTTCTCTTCTGAGAGTTATCGTTTTCATAAGTTGAAGATTAAAAAGACAGCAACAAAGTTGTTTAAGAAAACTGTATAAACTAAGTTATCGATGAATGAAATCTGAAAAAAGTTTAACAACCTTCAACTTTCAACAAATTATCAGTTCTTTTTTATACTTGTTTACCATTTTGGTGGATTTTCCATATCGGATGTTTGATAACATTGAATAACTTTAATGGTTAAACCGAAAGTAAACGGATATATATAAATCATAATCAGTAATTAAGAATATCTAAAAAATAAAAATTAGATTTCTTTGGTTAGTTATATGATTTAATAATACTCTTATTCAATTTAAATATTTGTTACTTAGAGCATTATTAAAGAAGATTAATCCAGCAATTTTCTCTCTCGATTTAGCAGTTCGGCTCGACGCATTATTCTTCAAAGCGACTCTTTAATTAATTTTTTATGAAAAATATATTATTATTTGCAATTAATTACAGTAAAAAAATGGAATATTTTAAGTTATATTCAAACCTAATCAGGCGTTTCCATTACTGCAGAACTTAAGAATAGATCTGGTGTTCATTTAGGAAACTAATTGAATAATTTAACAATTATAGACCATATTTCTGTTATAAACTCGGCAAGACTTTCTTTATATTTATTGATTTTAAACAACCAAACTCAATGTATTAAGTCATTTTAACCATTGTCAACGAGCATACACCATGAGTAATGGTTCCGGTGACGGTTATGCCTTGGTTAAGTTGAACAGCCTTACCATTTACAGTGTGTACCTCTCCACAAATTACTCCGCGCGAGAGTATCTGGAAAGTTTGGAAGCGCTGGAAGACAGTCTCCGAAACGTCCCTGGGCATGGTATAGAGACGGGTGACTTCAACGCCCGTGCGGTCGAATGGGGTATGCCCGTGACTAACGTGAGGGGAAGACATATTTTGGAGATGGACTGGTGACTCGATTCGGAAGTCGTGAATTGAGGGACAAGGCGGTCGGCCTTCCAAAGCACTCTCGGTGAGTCAATACCAGATATTACGCTGGTACCGGCCGATTTGTACTCTTTAGTAGCGGAATGGCGAGTGATGGACGCGTACACTGCTAGTGACCACGAGTTCATCGCGTTCCATCTGATCGATAATCGGTTGCCGCGACGAGCGAATACCCGAAACACTCTTGGCTGGATTCTGGCTAAGCTGGACAGGGTAAAACTCGTCGAGCAGCTAGATCTTAGTATCGAGGCTGGTGTTCCGGTGTGTCCGAGTCCACGGCAACAGCTGAGGTTGAGGCTAATATCGACTCTTCCATGAAGCTGATAGAAAACGCTTGTGATTCGTCAAAGCCTCGGAAACGATTCTACCGGGGCCGTCGCCAAGCCTTCTGGTAGACGGACGATATCGGGGAGCTCAGGAGAACTGCACTAATGTGCAGACTTAGAGCGCAGCGATCTCGAAACCGGTCTGAAGCTATAACTAGTTTGGCTGAGCATAAAGCTGCTAAGAAAGCTCTCAGTGCAGCAATCCGTCTGAGCAAGTCGCGATTCTGGCGTGAGCTCTGCCAGGAGGTGTACTCGGACCCTTGGGGAAGAGGATACAGACTTGTGAGAAAAAAGCTCGGAGGAATGAGGGCTAATAGCACGGAAATGCCTTCTGGAATGTTTTCGGCGTTCGTGAAAGCTCTCTTCTCAAGTCACCCTGTGAGGCAGGAGGAGAGAATAGCGAGGCCGGTTGCAGATGTTCCCATTTTTACGGAGGAGGAGTTTGTAGTAGCGGTGTATACCATGCGCAACAAGAAGGCTCTAGGATCTAATGGCTTTCCAGCTGAGGTTCCGAAGTTTGTGGCGGCGTGTTATCCGCTCGTGATGCTAAATATGTTTAATACACATTTGGTAGTCACGTTTTTTTTTTTAATCGTAACATGTTTGAAAAAATATGTGTCCTGAAGCATCCAAACTGATAAAATCTATCAAACTCTTCATAATAAAGTTTATTCTAGGCGGAATACGATTAATTTTAATTTTGGTGGAAATGGCACTTATGACCCATTTAAAAGAAAAAACATTAGATGGTCCTCTTATTTGGAATACAGCTCACTTATTTTACGTGCAAAAGACTTTTAATAGTGATCATTTTAAAGCTTATTTAGAGCACTACAAAAAACTTTTTTATTAGAATGCCTAAAATGTATCTGCTCGCCGCTAGATGGCATTGACCACATAGATTAAATTTCAGACAAAATAAAAAACGGCTTTGATCTGTAATATCTCGCTTAATGTTGAACTTAGAATACTTTATAAAAACACTAAATCGTTCGATTTTTTACCTGCAACAATTTTTTTCTTTATAAAATTTTCGATAAAACGTATATTTTTGGAGATATTTGCAAAAAACCGATGAAAAGCGTGAAAAAATTGCGAATTTTCAATTGCCAATAACTTGAAAAGTATTGGATTTTTCAAAAAAACTTTATAAATGATTTTTGATTAAAATCGATATCCGAGGTTATGTTGAAAAAAAGAAATTCACCCCCGAGAAGGGGTGGCAACCACCCCCAGGGTGGTTGCGGAGTTCAAATCATTTTCAGTTTTGAAGTTAAGGGTAACATGAACCTAATTCCAAAATTGTATGCAATTCGGACCACAGTAAAAAAATTCGGACCTATAATGCTTCAATGACTGCACTATAAGTCTGGAACCACAACAGCCATGTTGTGTGTCTATTTCATGCACTGTTATCCTAAAACATGCACTTAATTAAACTAAACACTAATTATTCAATCTGAACTACCAAAGTCATAAAATAATAAGTTTTATAACAATTAATGCAGGATATTCAAATGTTTATTCTTAGAGAGTATATTATGTATCTAAAGATTATAGAATCATGATAAAGAGTATATAATTCAATTTTTTCTAAATAACTTATCATTTATATCATAATAATAACAAATATATTAACTTTATGTCTATACGGAATTTTAAGGCGTTAATATGTCCATCCTAAAACAATTGTATGCTACCAGACGTGCAGGCTAAGTATTTTTATTTTTCCCTTTATGTATGTAAAAAAATATGTAAATGAACCCAAATTTTTTACTGGAAAAGGCCTTGTAGATAATGTTGTCGCCAAATCCTTAACAAGTATGGGTTCACTAATTTTTAAAGTTACATGTATAGTAAGTCATGTGTAGTAAGACGATACATGTTTGGGACTTCTACAAGCCTACGCTTTCTGATTTAGAAACATTTCTGTCTAAAACTTTTTGTATATTTATATCAAATTTGAATTTGCCAGACTGCCTCATTTAAGAAAATGCAGGTATAAATAAGTACGTTAAGAAGCCTATTTCTATAAACACTTCTATTTCTGACCTTTTTAAGTAATTTAAGATCTTTTCAAAAACCTGATTTCCAGAAGTGTCTTCCCTTTTAATAGACCAAATTTGGTGATATTATTCTAACCCCTCGACTGGTGGGCGGTATTTTTGGTGGATAACTTATTGAAATTAACTGGACTTCAGCGACTCATGAGAAGAAGCTTATAATATTTAAAATTTTAATAAAATGCATGATATCATTTTTGATGTATTAACAGTAAGACCACTGATATTTTGAACACTTAGTCAGTTAAATAAAATCAAATCAAATATCCTTTATTTCCATCAGACATGTAACATGCATTGGATTGCGTCATAAATATATGTACAGTTTTTATATCTATACAATTATTATTAATCAATTATTAATATTAATATATTATAATTAACCAATTATTAAAACTAATTAATTTTATATCATACAGAATATTTATTTCCAATAAATTCACTTAAGTTGTAAAAACATTTTTCTATCAAAAAATTTTATTATTTCTTAACTGAACTATAGTTCGCTATCATTAAAGAGTTCAATTATTGTCATGACTTGAAATTACTCATGAAACCTCACCGAACACTTGTAAGCGACACTTGGTGTAGCCTTGGTGTGCAACTTTGTAATAGACCTGTGGAAGAAACAATGGAAACGATCTGGTTTTATTACAGTTGTTTCAATCATACACATTCTAAAGGTTTGCGTTTGAAATCAAATTTCCAATTAAACTGTAATTTTCTATTTCTTTATAGCCTCCTTAAGATCTTGCAATATATTTAGGAGAAGTTAATACGCATAATATATACCTTATGGAAAAAAATATTATGATACTGATCGTAAAATTTTAGATAATATCATAGTAGCTAAATAAAACCTATCACGTATTAATAACATTAATTCATGTTTTACTCAACAAGATTATAACGGGCATATTCCATATATGTTAACCATTCCGAAATTGGTTGAGGACGAAGAATCATACCTCAATCTTTAGGACGTAATAGAGACTTGAATCATAATTAAAAGATTGTTCATACTACCTTCGTTGTGGTGAAAAAGCTCTCACTTGTAGATTAAATCCGAGGCTGGCGGCACTTAATGTAATCTAGGAATCGAATCGATTGTTTTGGAAGCAAAAAGTATGAACCTTTATTACATATTGTGGTAAAATAATTATCTGGACTAAAAGTAATCTTCATTAGTTACTTGCAATCAAAGAACCTTGTTTTGAGAGTGAGCATAAAATAAAAAGATAATAAACTGCTTATGAATGCACTGATTGTGAATTTTCGAGTTTCAAAAACTATTATGCTTTGCAAAAGTTTTAAGAATAGTACATTTATAAGCCCTAGATCGAGAAAAAGACGCATAATTTTTCTTTTATAATATTTCAATACATTTTCAATGAATACAAGTATTAAGTGTTCTTTACTTCCTGGAAACAATGACTGATAATTTTGCTTACTCTACTAAACCCCAGGTTGGTAGACAGTTATACGAGCTATCAGTAATCAGAGTTATACTATATATAAGTTGTTGATAGAAATTTTGCGCTTTTATTACCCATTTATTGAAGTTGATACACTTAAAATCAAAATAAAGAATATTTTTTGAGACCAATTTTGAATATTTTGTCGGATATCTCAGGAATAGTTAGTTTCACTGGTCTTGGATGTATTTTATTCAGCTTTTCACTTCCAATAGATTTAAATGGATCCAATAAGTTCAAATAACTTAAAAACTATGTTTGAACCATAAAAACATCGGTTTCGCTTAATTTCCTTCCTTTCCTGAAAAACGGGTGAACCCTTTGGCTACCCGTAGCTTGCTAACAAAGCGTTTACCGACATATGTTTATGTAAAATTTTTCCGGTTTTGATGAAAATAAACCATCTGAGAAGTTTGTGGGAGAAGTGGGACACCCTGTATATGCACTGGACCAGTGTTTTATGCTGTGATAAGGTGTCTGGGATGTAACTACGTATTTTGTGTGTCATAAGAGCAGAAGGAATAACTTTTTCAATATCTACAAACAGTATAAAGAAGTATATAAATAATAAAAATGACTCACTGTACACGACGGTCCTGGACTTCTCTCTGAGCCTCACATCGTGTTACTTATTCGGTGGTTCTCCGAGGTCCTCCGGTTAGAATGACGAATATAATACTGAGCAATTCAGAACATTGAAATAGCCCGAAACTTTCTTCAAGGATACAAGTAATTTAGATGTGTATATTTTATTATATGCAAGTGACGTTCTTAAGTAATTATTCAACTAACTACATGAATTCTTTCTATTTCTTTTCTAATATAGGGAGAACGTTTACGAGTATAAGCAAACAGCCTTATGTGTCGTAAAATTTATGAAACCTTTCCTCTAAAAATGAAATTAATTATCAGCCTAAACTAGCTTTGATCCAGGTCGTAATAAAAGAACTAGAATGAAGTTAAAAATATCAAGCAATAGGTTTATCAGAAATATTTTGTTTTGTTAAAAACATTTAAATCTGACCGTCAGTCAACGTTATGGAAAGACTAAATTTGCCAATTTAAACCAAGTATTTGTTACAGTTACTGTAAAACATTATAGATTATATATTTTTTGAAGGGTGACCTTCGAAACTTTTAATTCTTAAATTATTCTTTGAAAAATACACTAGTACTAGTGGACATATTGTAGTACATACAATAATAATACTTACTTGTATGTTTTACTCTAACCTTTGTCATTGAACATTCTCAGTGTGCTCTAGTCTGACATGCAGTAAGGGTTTGTATCAGTTAATCAGTACTATACAGTCCCGTAACTTCAAAGTGCACTAGTTGTTGATTGTACAATGGATACTTCTATCATGATACTTCTCAAACATTTATTAACTCATTTATATCCAAATAAGGGATTTTAATCAGACAATTTAGAAAATTTTCTCTTGACCAAGTTGTGTTTAACAAAAATATCTTAGTAGAGGATGTCGTATAAAAATAATGTTTTATAGCAATATAGTGCCTTAAATTTTTTGTAAGTCCTGTAATTACAAAAATTAATCAATTTCCAAAGCTACAATTATTTTTTGTTCTTTTATTTCACACTTGTTATTGAAATGAATATGTATTATATTTACAGCTTTAAACATTTGTACCTAAGACATCACCTACAGCTGCAGACCTTGGATTGAATTTTAAAAACTTTATTTTTAAACTACTAGCTACTCCGTCATTTATTGGAAACTGAGGAAAGAAAATTGCAGAGTAATTAATAAACGGGTTTGTAAGTTGGAAAGCTGATATTACTCTGATGAGGATAAGAAAAGTGTTTTCTGGAATGTCACTTTTAGCCAGGTTTTCACTCGCATACGAAACTATCGCATAAATACGCTTTAATTATGAACATATTATTATATCTATTATTGCTTATTAGTTATGACATAAGTCAGTAGAATGTAATATAAAACAAATGGTTTAGTTACTATCGCAACTAGTATCAACCTTAATATTCAATACGCATTGATGGAGGTATTTCTCAATTTAATTTCCAAGAGAAAACGCCAAAATATCTACGAGACATATTATACACCTACCTTTATTCTGAAAAGTTGATGATCCCACGGTTTCTCGGTGCAATCCTAAGTCACATTTAATGTAACTTTACTACCTTAAAAATTTTATTTAGTGACTTGTGCTAATCCTCATTCCTCTAAGATTCATCTGTGGACACTTGGATCTGTGTAGTCCGTACTAGTGTAGTCGAGAAGTGGAGGTTCAAAAGCCAGCTTAACTTTATAGAAGGCAATATTCACCTAAATACCAGTTAGGTTTAAATAGATCATTTTCGCCACCCGTCTCGCAATGTGTTAGGATGTATCCTTCAAGGTCCTGAATGACTGCAAATTAATTGTTCCCTTACAATTGTTGCCTGTTCCGTTTACTCATCTGACTAGCTCTGGTGAGTTCCTATTGTTGTCAGCCTAAGGCGAGAAAACATTCAAGGCTCGCGACTATAACTTCTGTGGTGTTCATTGGAATAATCCCCAGCACCATCCATTTCACAAGATGGGCATTTTAATTGCCCTGTACCTCGGTCTATATACCACACTAGATGAGTGTATAGGCTTTTGGCATTAGACTTAAAATTACTTTAATTTTTAAACATTTTAGTACTAGCAACTAAATAATGTATTGGGAATTGACACTCCACTAAAAACTTCAATCGTTATTGCTTGGTGGCTTAACACTTTGGGAGAGGAGAGTAAAGTCGGACTATTGATATGTAAGAAATGAGAAATTAGCAAAACTATTTTATATTATTCTTTACATTTGTTACTTGTTATGTAATAGGCTTCGCTGAATTTTAATGCCAAAGTTTGAACTCTATATAGCTTGTTTCATTTTCGATTTATCCTTTGCACAGATAAATAAACAATCATACAGGAAAGAAATTTTAACATTCACGGTGACCAAAAAGAGAAGTCGTGTAAGCTTAATGAGTATTAGGCTTCTCTGACGCTTAGTCAAATTCCATGTTTGGACAGCACCATCATATAATTCATTTTGTCTATGTACAAACCTCATGCAGGGTTTTATAGCAGTAATCAAATAAAATGTCTGGTAAGCAAACAAGGGTACTACAAACATAGGTGTGCAATGGAATTATATATTGCCAGCAACTTTCTACATTGAGCGCAATATATTATAATTTCTTTTCATTCTATTAATAAATGTGGCATTACAATATCAGATGATAGTACACAGTTTGTTGACATGTTTAATCATTCACCAATCATGGTTGCAAATAAGAACCATAAATATTTGCTTTGCCAAATCTATACGATTTACCTGCACTAATATCAAACACAGTAACGCAGCTATAGTTGGAGAGCTGATTCTATGTGAGTGTTGAGTTTAGCTCCAGTTTACCTTTCTATTACGAGCAGCAAATTAAATCAACTGTCTTCCACACAAGCAAACCTTACGTCCAATTAAATCTTCTAAACAATACACTGTTATGGTGAGGAGGGATGATTCAGTGAGGCTGTGAATTTTAAATGTTAAACCGATGTGGGTGTTTCCTTTTATCTTTTTTCGTTTTCGACACCGACTATTTTTAAATCCCTTTAGACGAGATTTAAGAAGTCTGCAACAGCATCGGATTGTAGCCGCTGCACTAAGAGCAAGTTAAACTGGAGCTCAACCCAACATACGTATTGAATCAGCCCTTCCCACTATATCTGCGTTATGGAGGATTGGGTAGCACCATTGTTTTTTTGGATCGTGTCAGTCAACATCGTAGTGCACTCAGTTGTGTACCTGATGAGACATGAGGATACAGGGTGCGTTATGAAAGTAATGAGCATTTTCTAAAAAACAAAAATAATTTATTCATGTGATTGAAATAAATGAACAAAATACTTAAACATATTCTCTTTCTGCATCAATACACCAGCGTAAACAATTCTGCCACGCTTAGAAAGCACCCTGGAACTCCTCGACTGGAATGCCTCTCAGGAACCTTATGACCTCAGCTTGGATGTTCCCCACCGACTCCCAGTGCTACCCCTTCAGGACAATCTTCACTCGGGGGAACAAAACAAATCACACGGTGCTATGTCAGGGCTGTAAGGAGGCTGGGACTTTACGGTGTCTTCTATCTGGGTCGGGTAGTTGGTAACGACGAAGGCCGTTTGGCTGGGGGCATTTTCGTAGTAAAGGTTGAAGATGACTTTAATATCAGGCCGGACCCGGACGATCCGGCGTTTTAGTCTCGAGCACCTCCAGATAAATTGTTGCGTTGACAGTTTTTTCCTTGCGGTAAAAAATCAAAATGGACGATTCCTTGAACTTCAGAGAAGACAATCATAATTTATTATTGTATGTGCTACTCGGAGCTCTACCTTTTAGATTAAAATATATACTGATGCAGTTGTATAACTCAAATTTCTATCAAAGACGTGTGCTAGGGTTATTCAGGCAGTCATTAACTCAGGCAGGGTGCACTGTCGATTTTGAAGTCTAGCTGACATATTATTCTTCAAAACTACTTATTCTATATCGTCATTAAACAGAGATTTTAATAATAATATTTTTAATTTTTACTAATAATATTACAAAGAGTAAATTTAATATGTAAAACCAGCATTGGAAACAACTTAGGTACTCCTTATAGTGTATAATATTGGTTGTTCTGTTATTATCACTTGTACTCTTTGAGGGAGCTGCAGAGTCCTCACCGTGGGATCACATCCGTGAGCTTCGCGCCCAGGAGGTCCCCCAACTGCGTCTTCCCATGGAAGACTGATGACATCGACTACAACTTCAACTGCACCACGACACTTCACCCCACTGACAGGTAGTGAAAGCTACTAGGGCTTTGACCCTCGAGACACAAGGCAAAAGCCTAACCGGCAGAGGCCTTGAAAGATGTAGGGATCCACCCCCCACAGTCACAGCGACTTGACTTCGACTCTGAAAGAGAGCTCTGGCGTGAATTTCAGTAACTAATAGAATGAGTTAAAACTTCTAGAACATATTTATGTCACTATTATTTGATACAGAGTTTTTAACTATTAAATTATAACAGTTAAACAAAAATTAGTTACTCTTGTTATATCTTAAATAAAAAGCATTGACTAATTTGAACTCATTACTAATATCCTGCTTACTATCAATGCTAGAAAGATTGCTGGAAAACACAAGTAAAGAAATGTTTCTCACTAACAGTTATATATATTTTTTATAAAAAACTACGTAAAAACGTCCAATATACGTTCACCGCCGGGTCCATCACCGACATGTCCCACGCCTCGGATGGTCCACGGAGGTTACTACGATCGCGGCCTGCTTCGGAGGACCAAAGATGGAGCTCTCTTCCGTGTACAGCCCGCCGGGAACACGGCTCGACCGACTTCTCCGACCGGGTTGCCCAGCAGTTGTGGCCGGCGACTTCAACGCCAAACACACATCCTGGGGTTGTGTTGCCAACAACTGCTCAGGCCGCCAACTACTAAACTTCCTGGTCATTCGCCCCCACGTATCCCTGACTGCACCGGTGGAAGCCACTCATTTCCCCGGCCGACAACAACACCGCCCCGACATACTAGACTTTGCTCTTCACTGCAATCTTCCCGCCCCACTCGACGTCTCTGCTGTGCAGGATCTATCATCTGACCACCTCCCAATTACTATACACCTCAACGACTACTTTGACCGAATTCTACCCCCAAGGAGGAGACAGACCGTGGTATATGTTGTATGCACTGGTCTAGTGATTTATGCTGTGATAAATTGTGAATAATACTAAGATGTAAACTACGTACTTTGGATGTCAAGAGATAGAAAGACCAAAAACTATGTTCTATAAATAATAAAAATAGCTCACTGTAGGTCCTGGTCCTCTATCTGAGCCACCAATCGTGTTCCTTGTTCGGTGGTTCTCCGATGTGCTGCGATTAGATTGACATTTAAATGTATTACTGAATAGTTCAAAATATAGAAATTTTCCGAACTTTTCTATTGTTGTTTTTCATAGATATAAGTAATTTAAATGTGGACGGCTGTAGGACATATATCAGCTGAGTAATTTTAATGGCAGTCTCAATATTTTTTCTTACGCAAGGGACGTTCTTATATAGACAAAACCACAAGATTTCTTTGTATATATTTTCTAGTCTAGGAGCCAAACACCTACGAGTAGAAGCTGTCAGCCTAGAATTACGTAAAAGTGATGATATTTTTCATCCAAAAATGAAATTTATCTTCAGACAACACCGGCTTTGGTCTAGTAATAAAAGAAGTAAAAAAATATGAAGCAATATGTTTATCCAAAATAATTATTTTATACAAACATTTAAATCCAACCGTCAGACGCGTAAGTGATAGTTATATAACCGTTAGCCAACGATAAGGAAAATCTAAATAAGCCATTTCCAGCCAAATTTTGTACCGATATTGTCAAACATTCCAGTTTTTATATTTTAACAGTCGATTTATTTCCGAGATATATTTTTGACAGATAAACATACAATCATGCATGACAGAAATATTTACACCCACGGCGACCAAAGAGAAATCGTGTGAGCTTACTAAGTGGTAGGCTTTGGGGGGGGTGGGGGGGGGGGGGAATTAAGAAAAAGCTTTAATATAATTTTAAATTTATTGTATTTCCTATTTTAAGAGATTGTACTCGTATGCCTTAAATATAGTAAAAAATGTATTTCCCAAATTGAGGTGAAGATACCCATAAATGTAATATAACATTTTTGTAAATGATACTTATAAAAAAAGCATAAAACTAATTCAATTCAAAAATTTTATTATTTCCAGACATGATTTTTTCCAAAATAATAGGCAACAAAGTTTTATAATGTTTGGCACAAGCATTTAAATAATAATATAAATAAATGCATTTATAAAATACCGCATATCAAACAAACACAAAAATTTTCTAGGAGAAGCAAATTTCCATAACTAAAGGGTTTCATGTAAGAATTTTTTTACGACTCACTACACACAGAGAAATCTATTTCATGTTTATGGCAGTTTTAATGATAACTAGCTATTAAACGTGGCCTTTGCATAAAAGGATTTAATATGATAAAAGATAATAAAGATATTTTATTTAACATCATTTAATTTACATTAACACCATCTCCTAAAATGTATAATGATGGTGCACTTGACCTTGGAAGATATTCAAATCCCTTGATCCACTTTTGGAATAATTATACTCAATCTTTAGAGAATAACGTTTTGGGGGTCTTGAAGTTGAAGATTGGGCCCTGTTTTATGAGTAACAACCGGTTTTATAAAACCCACAACTGTCTATAATGTATGGGTTGAGTAGTTGACATATTTTCAGTATAACTAAGTATCTTAAATACAGGTTGTAGGTATACCAAATCCGTCACTTCTGCGGTCTTAGAGAAAATGCTTATACAATGGAGCCCTAAAATATTTAGAATAGGAAGTAGACATGTTTATTTTACGTATCTAATATACTATACAGCCGCATGTGAAACTGACTGACTGACTCACTGATATATAGATACAAATTCTAACATAGTTCTAGAAGTGCTGGAAACTTGAAATTTGGCATGCAGGTACCTTTTGCAATATGACCCGGAGGAAAAGTCTGAAAACTGGACATTTTTACTTCTAAACCCCTCAAAAAATTCGAGAAAATTCATGCATTTTTCACCCCTGCAGGCCTTTTTTGTAAGCCGATAGCGGGCGAACCGTTGGAGCTAGCTCGGATCTGACGAAAAATTCATAATCAGGAATGAAATGAAACTACAAAAAAGGTCCAGTGACTTTTTGCTCTATCTTCCATGGTTAAGCGACAAAACGCTCGAACATTTGACATTCCAGAGATTTTTTTCGCTTAAAATAAAGTTTCGAGCCCGATAGCGGCCGAACGGTAGGTTGTAGCTCAAATCTGATTGACCCATCAAATTAGCAAATTGCGCGATCTACAGAAAAGGTCCAGTGACTTTTTGCCCTATCTGCATTGGTTTGGCCGAAAAACGTGGTTATGTGCAATTTATTTGTAATATTTACCGTGAACATTTTGTTTTTGGTGTCGATAGCGGCAAAACCATTGGTCGGAAGTCAAAATAAAACATAGGTTTGATTGAGAAAATGAGGTGATTTACAAAAAAGGTCCAGTGACTTTTTGACCTATCTACAATTGTTCGACCGCAAAACGCGTTTTTTAAAATGGAATTATTTTGTGATTGATACGTGAAAATCTTGTTTCTGGAGTCGATATCAGCCGAACCGTTGATTGGAGTTTTTAAATTTTTATAATTCAGTAACTAGAAAACTATGAGATCTATAAAAAAGGTCCAGTAGCCTTTTGTCTTATATCCTTTAGTAAGCCTGTAAATCGCTTTCAATAGTAAAATATTTATCGTGTTTTTTACAAAATGCACATTTTGGTTGTTTTAAATTTTTTTGTACTATGATTTGTTCAATTCATTCTGGTTCCGGATTGAACAATTATTACTACGTTACCGAGCGATTTCAACCCCCCTAGGGAATTGGCTGAGCGTTAGCGAAAACGTCAATAGTATATAGTGACAGAGAGAATTTATTTATTTTAACACACACAACAACCTCTAAAAGAGAACCACGTGTGTGTTAACACCCAGTAACAATAAACCCCCCCCTCTGGAATTTCCCAGTATGACCAGATAACCTCCTGAGTAAATTAAACCCCCTGATGTCTTAACCCCCGGTAACATTAACCCCCCTGGAACTTTCTTGCATGACCAGATAACATCCTGAGTAAATTAAACCCACTGATGTCTTAACCCCCGGTAACATTAACCCCTCCCCCCCGGAAGTATCTGGTATGACCAGATAACCTTCTGAGTAAATTAAACCCCCTAAACAACTTTAAAAATAATGACTCAGGGTTGGGTTTTTTTGTTATATTTACACTAAACAATTCACAATAGCCCACCAGTGCAGTCCTTTCTCCACAGCTCCGTACTGGCTAAACCAGACGTCGTAGCTAAAATCGGACACCAGAATCGAAAATAAAATTAAATTTCCGACAAGAAAGGTCTAGTCAATTTTTATCGTATCTTTAACGGTTAAGCCACAAAAGGCCTTTGAAGTCAAAACTTTTAAATTAATCTGGAAAATTCGATAAAATGGGTCAACTATTAACTCCCAAATCACTAAATCTTAAGCTCAGACATAACCTTTCCCCGAATACCGCTTATTCCCCGAAATTGGCCAACACCCAAATGGGGGCCTGGGGGCGTAGCCCCCAGCGAGCCGAAGGCGAGTCTAATATACTATACAGCCGCATGTGTAACTGACTCACTGACTGATATATAGATACACAATTCTAAACATAGTTCTAGATGTGATGGAAACTTGAAATTTTGGCACGCAGGTACCTTTTGCCGTATAACCAACAGGAAAAGTCTGAAAACCGGGAATTTTTACTTTTAAAACACCTCAAAAAAATTCGAGAAAATTCGCGCATTTTTCACCCCTGCACGCCTTTCTTGTAAGCCGAATAGCGGTGCGAACCGTTAGAGCTAGCTCGGATCTGACGAAAAATTCATAATCAGGAATGAAATGAACTACAAAAAAGGTCCAGTGACTTTTTGCTCTATCTTCCATGGTTAAGCGACAAAACGCTCGAAACATTTGACCATTCCAGAGATTTTTTCGATAAAAATAATGTTTTCGAGCCCGATAGCGGCCGAACGGTAGGTCGGTAGCTCAAATCTGAATTGAACCACCATCAAATTATTAGCAAATTACGTGATCTACAGAAAACGTCCAGTGACGTTTTGCCCTATCTCCATTGGTTTGGCCGAAAAAACGTGGTTATGTGCAATTTATTTGAAATTTTTACGTGAACATTTTTGTTTTTGGTGTCGATAGCGGCAAAACCATTGGTCGGAAGTCAAAATAGAACAAAGGTTTGATTTAGCAAATGAGGTGATCTACATAAAAGGTCCAGTGACTTTTTGGACCTATCTACAATGGTTCGACCGCAAAACGCGTTTAAATGCAATTATTTTGGTGATTGATACGTAAAAATCTTGTTTCTGGAGTCGATATCAGCCGATCCGTTGATTGGAGTTTAAATCTTTATCATTCCAGTAACTAGAGAAACTATGAGATCTATAAAAAAGGTCCAGTAGCCTTTTGTCTTGTATCCTTTAGTAAGCCTGTAAATCGCTTTCAATGAAAAAAATATTTATCGTGTTTTTTTTACAAAATGCACATTTTGGTTGTTTTTAGATTTTTTGCTACTATGATTTGTTCAATTCATTCAGGTTCCGGAATTGAACAATTATTACAACGTTACCGAGCGATTTCAACCCCCCTAGGGAATTGGCTGAGCGTTAGCGAAACGCCAATAGTAGATAGTGACAGAGAGAATTTATTTATTTTAACACACACAACAACCTCTAAAAGAGAACCACGTGTGTGTTAACACCCAGTAACAATAAACCCCCCCTCTGGAATTTCCCAGTATGAGCAGATAACCTCCTGAGTAAATTAAAACCTCCTGATGTCTTAACCCCCGGTAACATTACCCCCACCCCCGGGATTTCCTGGTATGACCAGATAAGCTCCTGAGTACATTAAACCTCCTGAAATGTTAAACCCCCGGTAACATTAAACCCCCCCAGGGAATTTCCTGGCAAGACCTCATGTCCGAATTTAACCAATCACCAAATCGCTCTTTTCCCCACCAGTGGCAGACATTTATTCCAGAGCGTTGTACCGACTAAACCATAGGTCGTAGATCAAATCTGAGTGCAACAATCGAAAGACAAAATTAAAATTTCCGACAAGAAAGGTCCAGTCACTTTTTGTCGTAACTCTAACGGTTAAGCCTTTAAAACGCTTCCAAAGTCAAAAGTTAGGGTAAATCCGGAAAATTAAAACTATGGTATACATACGTCCTCTGACTTTGGTTAAAACCAAATTCTTCTTGTCTCCAAATTTCACGAACACATAAACTTAACTCTTCTACCACATCAATTGATTAATATTATACACCACACATCTTTTGGCTGAGCGTTTGCGAAGCATTACGACCCGTAAGATTCTCGAGAAACGGATACATAAAATTTGGAAACTTCACGTCTGAATTTTAACCAATCACCGAACTACGCTTATCCCCGAATTTAGCCAACACCCAAATGGGGGCCTGGGGGCGTAGCCCCCAGCGAGCCGAAGGCGAGTTATACTGTATAAGTGTTCACTGTTGAAATATTCAAAAGCTAACAAAAACTATTATAGGATGTTTAGCGAGTAAAGAAGCATTTCTTACTTTAATGACCTAAATAACACTCGCCGCAATAGCAGTTTTTAGTATTGTTACGGTTGATAATATCTGTAAATACAGATTTATATCTTGTCGAAAATGATCTAACTTTGGCCCTTGTAACCTATGTAGTATTTTTGATATCGTAAGTAGACATTGTTGCCCTGTTAAAAAAAATATATACATACATAGTCCTCAAAATTCTACATGGATCAATAATAGACTACTTCCCGTCGTTGTATTTTACTTCCCGTCAGAGCTGTGTCTGGTGCAGGGTACCTATTTAGTAGATAATAATATGTTTGTCTAATTTCAACTTTCTTGGTAAACAGCAAATACAAATATATAACTCCTATAAAGGTTTGACCCCAAATATTGTTTAAAAGGCAATCTTTTGGCCATTAGGCATAGATGTGACAAATCTACAATTGTGGGAATCGAAAATTTGGAGAATTAGTGATGTGAGAGCGAGTTAGGCATTTTATAGAATATATAGAAGATACATATATATTATAGTTAAAATATTTGTATCCGTGCTGGAATATTATCTATACAATTATTTTATTAATACAAACCATATTGGTCCTTACTCTTGGGGATAAATAAAGTTACCAAAACCTGGAAAATGGTTTTTAATTTATTATAAAGTCTGAAATTTGGTGTGGACGTCATTATTAGTTTTCTCATTTTTCGCTGTTGTTGCTATAAACTAAGAGTCGTCGTTTTAATCAATATACTGAAGAAGTAAAAACGACAAATAAAATCAAACTTGACTTTAATTATTAAGTAACTATAAAGGTGTTGATATTTACGATTTATGATTTGTTGTGTAACATAGTATATGTAAACAATGTCGATTTTTGAAGTTTAGCTGACATATTTATTCTTCAAAACTATTTATTCTATACCTTCATGAAACAGAAATTTTAATAATAATATTTGAAACTTTTATTAATAGTATTACAAAGATAAAATTTAATGTGTAAATCTAGCATTGGAATACACTTAGTTAATCATAATAGTGTATAAGTTTGGTTGTTCTGTTATTATCTCTTGTACTCTGAAAGAGAGCTCTGGAGTGGATTTCAGTAACTAATAGAATGAGTTTGAAACTTCTAGAACAAATTTATTTCACAATATTTTGGCACTGAGATTTTAATAATTAAATTATACCAGTTTAAACGAAATTAGTTACTCTTGTTATATTTAAATTAATAAACATTAACTAATTTCAACTCATCACGAATATCTTGTTTACTAGTAATGCTAGAAAGATTGCTGCAAAATAACAAGTAAGAAAATGTTTCTCATTAACAGTTATATATATTTTTGATAAAACTACGCGAAACTTCCAACTTATGTTGCTATCCGAGTAGTGTAAAATATTGTAAACTGATTCTCCCTGTACTATTTGGGTACTAAGAGGATTATACACAGCACCAAACACAAATTAGTAGCTTTTACACAAACAATAACAATGCAGTGTATTAACTATATTAAATTTGTACTTCTGTTAGCACTACATATAAACTGTTATGGTGTTTTGTGCTTTAAATTATCGATAAAACTAGAATTTAAACTGCTTTGTGTAACGAGAGATAGTGAGTAAAACTATCATTTATATTGAATTAAAGTAACTCATCCTTGTAAGTCCTTGTCCTGATCCACCTTCTGACCATCACATCGTGTTCATGGTGCTACTACCGGGACTAGTTGTGAATTGAGCGAACTTTGAAAAATGCAACGACGTTACACTTTTGAATGATTTAAAAACATTAAATTATAAAAGCTACGTTGTTTCCATGGATATAAAATAATATTTTATGTCAACTGCTGCGTACGTCTCACCAGTCTACTTATATTGCTGACGTCACGACTTCTACTAACACTACACAGAACGCTTGTTGTCTGGTTAACCAAACACATACATTTTAAGAACAGAAATGAATGAATAAATCATAATTAATTATAAAGTGTATAATAATATTACCTATAAAATATTAATATACCCGGTGTGTGTTTAATATTGTAGTCCCTCTCTACAGTTGTGATGTTTGTGCTACATTATTAGTGTTTGAGTACAATATCCAGGGACACTATTCGACACAACGTTTAATCTATTGATAATTATTCTGCAATATTTTACTTTAAAATTTATAACTCTAAAAACTCTTAAATATTCATGTTTAAGTTTTAATTATGAATACAAATTGTTATAACGATATTTGGATTTGTTATAATACTATAATACATATTTACCTAATAAGTCAGATTTTAACTAAATTTCATGTGTTCATTACTTATAGTGTCGTGCCGTACTAGATCACGACGGACGTAGGGTACGTTACCAAAGACACTCAAATTACAAGCAAAACATTTATTGAAATTAGCAAACACAAACTCACAATAATTTCATATTAAACTACAATTTTTGTCAGAATACTCAATCCTTGTGTGAAAGTCTACTCATTTAAGTATTTACTGTAAGAGTAGGAGTAATTAGAATCGAGAAATGAAATTTAGATTTAGTTCAATTGGAAGGTTTGGATTCTTGGAAAAACGTTAACAAAACGGCTAGCGCATAGTTAAGGGAGGGGGGCCACTTACTGTGTATCTCATCGGTCTGTTGAGCATCAGGACCAGGAACAGACAGAGGAAAAATTCTACAACTGAGGAGTCACTGGATTCTCCCTACTCCACTTGATGTAGTTAATTTCTATTCGTTGTTCGATATCTAATAAGAACTTCATTACCATAAATGGTATTACTCTGACATGGCGAACCAGGATTGGCTCGTTATATGACCTACATCATTGTGCTACTTTTAGTGTATCGCCAGTGATTACGCATTATCAGTTTCCTGTAGGAAACTTCCAATGTCCTATTTCTCATGGGAAAATAGTTTACAGAAATCTAATAAAATAATTAATGAAGATAAGGGTACCATGGTGCTACAGCATCACATTAGATTTAATGTTAAGTTATGCGTATTTTTAATTTAAAGATTCCTTAAAAATTTGCATAAATTAAATAGATTGTTAACACTTAGTAATTAACAATAAGATAAAATCATAATAAGTACGATATAGCACTTAGATAGATGGCAGCAATACACATTAAACCAATATGCATATTCAGCTATCTTATAATAACCTTACGTTCATCTTGCTGGATATTTCCTAAAACGTTTTTAATAGGCGAGTGTCTCAATAGGCAATAAGGTCACATTATTAGATAATCCTGAAAATCAATTTATTATCAAGCGATAGTTGTTAACTCAAATTAACACAATACCAGTGGCTCACAAATAAATATAATAACACGAAGTAGAATTGACACACATGAGATATTATTATTACACATTATGTAAGCGTCTCAGGTAAAAAAGGCTCATTGTGAAAGAATATTATTCACTGTTATATCAGAATACGCTAGTAATGAATTTCACACGAAGCCTTGAAAGAATGGAAGCTTATACTTTAAATGAGTATATTATCTCAAATTATAATTTTTAAACAACCTAAATAAGGTATTACATGTTGTAAGAATATAAGCTAACTAATCTAGTTATTAAGAAAGTGAAAGAAGTATTAAGAAACTTCAATCCATAAATTAATAAATCATTAAATAAACCAATTAGAGTATGTGGGTTGGAAAATGATATCTAAGAAATAAGGTAACAAGACAGCTTATCATGCATACGTGAGACACATAAAAACTTGATATGGATAATATAACAGAATACATAGCGGAATGATACATACCCTAACATTTGTGGATACATCTAAGAGCACAATGAACAACGCAATGCATTTTTTGTCTATAAGAGTAGCATGTTGCAATCGTCATGGATTCATTAATTGTATTATTAAGGTACATAAAAACTAAAGTTTTTTGAAAGCATACCTGATAAGCAAACCTTTGTCCTTGCCCGGCAAAATATTTAAGTTTTGTAAATATGTATATGTAGTACTTCATTTTTAATTTATAATCAAATGATAAATATTTAATGACTCAACTTTTTTCTTGTAAAGCCTTTATAAACGGCTATTTTGTAGTGTGCGTTTTAGAAAGAAAGTCTATAGAAGGAACTTTATAAGAGTTATACTTTTCTCAAAATAGTTAATATTTTGAGGGCGTTAAACCAAAAAGTATAAATTATTAAAACTGTCTAGTATTCTTTCTAAATATAATTAAACTAATTTCCACATTTGAGACTATTTTCCCATGAATTAATTTACTTTTTTTTTATTGTAATTCAAATCTTACAACGCACAATTTCCAAAATTTTAAATGTGTATTATTTTCTTAATTATTTTTTTTATAAAGAAAAACATTATAAGGTATTACAGAGCATGACGTTGATCTGTGAAGCCCCCTTTGAACAAATCAATCGCTGGAAACATCATAATCCTGAAGGATTTGCCGAAAGCAAATCGTTGAGATTTATGTTCTGAAATCATGTGTAGCACACTATACACTGAATCAACTGATTTGTAGCGTAAGATTAGATAAGGCCTTTCCTAGTGAAGTAAGTAAACAATTATCCTTAATATGACAATACAGAAGCGAGCAATATTAAGACAACAATCTAAGGCAGTAACTGGGTCAGTGTGGTTACCTCCGGTTATTGCGAGACAAATTATCCTTAGAATGCAGGCCAGTGTACCTAAGGAAGAGTATTTAACCACCAGACAACAGCCCCAAACGTTAGTCCAGGTCTTATCCCGGAGATATAAAACCACTACAATAACTCAGGCTCTTAACCACAAGACTCTCTGATTGAAGGCCTGAACTGCATTAATAACTATATTCCCTTCGCAACACCTCTTCAGTTGTGGTCAACTGAAGACCTCAATTCAGCTACCTGTCAACAGCAACATTTAGAACTTAACATGAGACATCATCTCGATAGTAAAGCCTCCTCGGCAAGAAGGACCGATGGCTCCAAATGATGCCCTCTTCCAAAGTTGACAAGGACAGCCTGGGCCTGGTTAACACAAATACAATTTTATTACTCCAGTTTACTGCTTCATGTAGGGTTCTATTAAGGTTATTAGACGAGACTGCAATTTTAAATTTACCAGTCACAAGAATTATAATTTTATCTCATCTGCATACACCTGTGCGAAAAGACCTCAACTGTTACAAACCTAAAACATGTCGTCCATAACTAGGAGAAAGGACGCCATCGTGAAGAGAGCCCTTAAGTGGTTCTTTCACTGTAACGTTTCGACATAAGTAGGAATTTAATATATAATTTATTTATGTACTGTTGAATTTTATATGTACATGGAAATTTTAGTTAATTAATGCTGAAAACATAGTGTCTGGAAAAAGTGTGAAAAATTATTACAGTTAAGGTGTCAATGAATTAGATTTCATAGACATTTTGTATCAGGTTTTCTTGGTAAAAAAGGATATTAAATTTACCCATTTGTTCATTGCTTAAAAGTTTTCTTGGAATTTAAAACATGCTGAGAACTGTTTTCATTATTAAATAACAAAAAATCAGAACATTTTTCTTATAGTTTAAGAGATTTTGTAATACAAATAGTCAAAACAGTCATCACATTGAACTCTATTGCTTCAAGGACCTAAAACTAACGGAATTACACGTATGTAAAGGTTTATACTAATAATCCACTTGTTCTGACTAATAATAAGTGCTTTATATCCTGATGTGTTTAAATGCTAGTCTCAGAACTAAAACGATTTAATAGGCGACTTATAATATATAATAAATCAATGAAAAGTAAAAACTCGCTGGAAAGTTTTAAAATTTATTGATACTGTTAAGAAATCTACATTATATAGAAGTTGCGTACTGGAGTCATTCTGGTATTGCTATATTTTACGAGCGTGTCCTCTCGATTTAGAAGTTTCAACATACGCATTTGTATATGAATGGTTTATTCTAGTTTAACACGACACGGAAGTTAAATTATTATTAGTGATAGCAAGAATACAATTAGAAGTTGGAAATTACATCTAAGTAAGAAGTTTTATTACTGCATCATTTAAATTTGCCATGTCTTAATTCTTGTACTGATGATGCGTGCTCTGGTGAATGTTTACGTAACTAACGGAATGAGTTAGGAACTGTAGGCTATATCTTTCTTTAAAATTATTTCATAAAAGTATTTTAAATTATTGAGTGTTAAAACATAAAACGTGGTGTAGTTGTGGATTTCTAATGTTAGTCAGGTGACGTACACTAACTTAAACTAAAATTATTATTTTACCCTAACAAAAAAAGTAAAAAAATTGCTTGAAGACGTACTTTAAAACATTATTCTCATAAAATATTAAATATTTGATATCAGCTATGAAAAACAGTTCCAAAACTGCTGTGACGAATGGAATTTGAAAATGATTGAACCCAATTCTCCCTGCACGCTTTGGTTATAGAGAGGATCAAACAGCCCAAAAATACAAGTTTAGTAGCTTTCTATAAAGAAAATCAGAGAAAGTCTTTGAAAACTATAAGGAAATTCAACGAAATAATACATTTGAAACTTCTATTTGCTTTGGAATCAGGTCATCATTTAATATAACCTGTTCATGTGTCGTGTTGTATTTAATAATCACTAAAACTAAAATGTAAATTGCTTTAGGTATCAAGAGTCATTATTGGGAGAAATCGTGTTTAAATCAGTATTAGAAGTAACGCATCGTTGTAAGTCCTAGTCCTCGTCCAGCTACTGATCATCACATCGTGCTACATGTGGTGATTATCTGACGGGTTACCGGTTGATCGAATATGAAAATGCTGACACATACTCTTAATACTATTTAATTATCAAAAACATTAAAATATCATACCTTTAGTGTTTCTATGGATATGAAATAATGTTTGAGGGGAAACTGTTAATTACATTTTATATGGGTGTTCTCATTCTTTTATCGTTTGGCACCTTTTTATCTAAATGATACTAATAAAAAGAAATTAATTTCTAATTGTATAATCTCTCATACACATAGAGAAACTATATATATGTCATAAGTTATTCACTATGATATAATTTCATAATAGTATTTTGGAATGGTTACTTTGTAAATATCCCTCTGGGCATTACCATTTAGGGCGAAATATTACTTATGTATTAGGAATGAAAACAAAATATACGCTTTGATAAATTTAGTTACAGTTATTTTTGAGGTTGAGGGTTAAAAGTTCCCATAGCTTTGGGGAGCATTTGTAGAGCAGGAATTCTTAATTTTTCTGCAGCATACGTTGAACGAGGGCACCCGTCTTCTAGGTTGTCTTACTGTGGGGAAAAAGCGGAATCGAAGTAAAAATATTTGATAGTAATGAAGCATCCATATAATAAGAGCTCGTTTTTCTTCTTAGTCTTTAAAAGGGCGGCCGATTTTTATTCTTTGACGCTTTGAGAAGCAAAATGCAACAAGATTTTAACTTCAGTAGTCTCATAAACATGTCAAGGCATTCAAGCAGAGGCTCTTTGGGATGTTTAAAACATTTGATTAGAATGGAATTGATAAACGACATTAAAATTACAAGGTATTGCAATAGAAGAAGTTATTTCAGATATTTCCTTCTGTTCTCTAAATAATCTACAAAGCGGATCATCTCTAAATATGCTGAGTCTATGGAAATGTTCTTACTCATACACCCGTGATTATGCATACGCTTGTACACAGAGAGACTACTTCTGCTCAATGACTTTAGCAGGTCGTCCAAAATAAGATTTATAGAGATTAGAAGTAATCCTATCGAAGCCCCAAAAGAGTCGTTTTAAAAATTCTAACCAATAACAAATATTTTAGGACAATATCTAAAACAGTTTTTACTCAGTATAATAAAAGTAATCCATGTACTTATTTAAGCCTGGACAATCGGTAGTCTTAAAAAAGAAGATAATAAAACTACCGCAGGTGTTGCAAAATACTGTTTCAAACAAATCGAACACTATCTCCTTGGTAAAATAAAATCTTCCAATTTAGTACAAACAAGTTAATTGTTTGGCTTATCTAAAATATGTTGTGAACTGTCCTTATATTTAGATTTTTCTGAGAGTTCTCGCTTTCATAAGAAGGAGATAAAAAGAAAGCCAACACAATTGTTTAAGAAAACTGTATTAACAAATTTACACACTCATAAAACCCTAAAGTTTTTAACAACGTTCAATTTTCATCAAAATATTAGTTCTTGTTTATACCTTGTGATGGATCTTCCATATCGGATATTTTTGATAACATTTGATAACTCTAATGCTTAAACTGAAACTAAACGGATGTTAATCATAATCATTAATTAAGAATATATAATAAACAAGAAATAAATTTCTTTCGTTAGTTGTATGATTTAATAATACTCTTATTCTATTGGTATATTTGTTGTTTACTCCAGTAATGTTCCCTCTTGATTTAGCAGTTCAGCTCGACGCATTATTCTCCACATCGACTCTTTTTATTTTGTTTAACAAATTATACTATTATTTGTAATTACTTACAGTGAAAAATTGAATATTTTTATTTATATTAAAACCTAATCAGGCGTTTCTATTACTGTATAACGTCAAATTCCTCTTCTATTATTTACTATTCTGTAGTAGAGATCTGGTGTTCTTTTAGAAAACTAATTGAATAATTTAAAAATTATAGACCATATTTCTGTTATAAACTCCATAAAATATGTTTTTATATTTATTGAATATATAAAACCAAACATAATTTGTTAAGGCATTTTAATCATTGTCAGCTAGCATACACCTTCCTCAATTCATTTAAATATTGATTCATATTTGAACGTGCCGGAAAGATTGTTGTAAGACATAAGTTATAAAATGCTTTTCATAAACATATCTCTTAACCATTACGCCAAAACTGCTCATAAATTACTATGATGTAAGTCTTGTCCGGGTAATTATTGTTAACATATTATCTCTGTGCGCATTTGGGTACAGAGATGATTAACCACAACTTAGTATACTAATTTAATAGCTTTCCTACAGAAATAAAATGGATTAGGAAATAAATAATAGAATATAGAAGTTTAAGTTCCTATGCAACCGAGAAAATATTACAAACATGCTCAATTATTCCAGTGTTTTAGTAGAGAATAAGAGTCTAGGATGTAAACTGTTTGGTGTATCAAGAGATAAAGGAAAATATATCTAAATATTAAAAGTAACTTATCCATGTGATTCCTGATCCTGGACCTGGACCTGGTCCTGCTTCTGGCCGTTACATCATGTTCCTGGTGGTGCTACATTGACGTGCACCTAGTTGGTGCCACATAAAACTTTTAACTGAATTAAAAATATGTAAACTCTTGTATCCTCCTTTGTTTCTTAAGAAATGTGCTTAATTGTCTCTATTAGTAGTATCCTCAGAATTAGTATGTTAAACCATGCTAATAAAAGAAATGTTACATAAATATTTATGGTTTGGTTAGTATGTTTTAATATAATAGTTATGAGGACAGAAATTATGTGAAAAAACATATATCTACCCAAAAATCTATTGTTACAGAAGTAGCCAAAAAGTATTGTAATTGAGATTAATTATTAAACCCATTACCATTTGCACTACCTTAAATTAGAATATAATATAGGAGCTTTGTGTAACTTCTTAACATAGTTTATTCTGCATATTATAGTAAAAAATAAAGTCACTTTTATTTTTTGCGGATCGTTTAGCAATTACTCACCGTAGCTTAGCTATGCTTATCATCTACTAACGACCGATACATCTCTCTTCTGAATGTCTCTCTAACGGGACAACGTAACAATTAAATAATAAATTAAAAATTGAAAATTAATTAATTTAAAATATTTTATGTGATTTAACCCATATATTCTTTACGTAGCCTGTCACGCTGATAAGTGCTCTGGATTATTCCTATTTTGTACACGAAAAATTATAAATATAATTTTTGAAGTTGAAAAAATTATCTTAATAATTTAATTTACAGTAAATTAATTTTAATTTTACATTTTAAAAAAAACCAACACCAACATTTAGGCAATACAGTTAAATATTACAACATTAGTCTTGTTTATTACAGATAAAGCATATCTTATATAACGATAGGATATGTTCAGCAAAGTAAGACATACTCATATTTAGAGACAAATTAAGTAAAATAAACCACCAGGTTATGAATGAGTACTATCGCAATCGCTGTATATAGTGAATTAAATGTTACTAAATTTAAGTATATAAAATCTCTGGCTCTTTTAAACTTTTACAGAAAATTGTTTTTAAAAATGTAAACTCTAACTTGTGTAAAATAAGATTATACTTAAGAATATCCTGAAAAGTTCATGTCCATTGAATTATAATTAATTATAGGTACTAACATAAAATTTCAAACTTCTTAAATTTGATGCTAATTATTGCTTCATTTTCAAGAAATCAGCAATCCATCTGTAAATTTAGTATCAAATCTTTATAAGGTACTTAGTAATGTCTGCCATTTATTAGTGATTTAGCAGCATTATAAATATTAAACTGCCATTACGGGAGTTTTTACTTACCTGGCTATAGTTAAAAGTAAGACAATGATTAATATTTCGTAATTTATCTTAGGTACTTTTGTTAGTAGATGTTGATTGAAAGATATTCTCTGCACACTGACTCTACTTATTTCGAATGAATAACAATATTCGCTAACACAAACAACTTTATACTTACCAAAGATAAATGAAGGATTATACAAGAATTATTTTTTACCACTGTATATAACAGAAAGTTTATATCCTTATACGATTAATTATACTAAATATTAATTCTCGTTTGTAATGATTAATTCTTATATCATCTAATTTCACATATCATAGGATCAATTAGTTAGGATTAATGTAGATCATGAAATGTTTTGTGGAACTGCTGAATTAAGAAATAAAAACATCAAGAGTATTAGTTTTTTTATATTAAAATCTAAATTTTACATATATGCTAAATGTTAACTCAAAGATTACCGCAGTAGAGATACTGATAGTTTGGAGAATGTACAGAATGAATCTACAGGAGGAATCCTTTAACTCTTCAAAGTAAATGGATCAGTAAACATATTCAGAGTAACTAAACACCAGTTTTCTTGGAAAATTTAAATATTTCTTGCAATGTTTGTTAAGTCCTGTAAATATAACCAACATAGTCAAATCTGTTCTCACTTTCTCATCTTTTTGATAAGACATAATCTTTAGTATAGGAGAGTTGTCGTAACACATGTATTTAATACCGTTATTTAAGTTTTTGTGTGAAGAATTATTGAATAGAAACGGAAGATCATTTAGACTTCAGTTTAAAAGTATCTGTAATTTATTAATTTACGCTGTTGGTTTATTTTGTACCTATAAATTCATGTAAACACCCTTGTATCTAAACCTAAACTAGAAATATATTAAACAAAATCAAGAAAAAAGTAAAATTCTGCAGTAAATTCTCGGGTTTCTTCATACACTTATTTAAATTCCAATACTACGTAGTAGGAGGTTTTTTATGAATGTTATACTTCAGATTAGGTTAAGAATATTGTTACATGCGAAAATAGTGTGAGCCAACCAGTAGTTGTATGTAATAATGGTGTGTTTGCTTAAAACTGTTCACAAGTAAAGTTAAAGTAAATGTAAAGTAAATATTTCTTCTTTTACCAGTTAGGGCGAAGAAGCACTATCAGACACTTAACCTGGGGACCAACGGTTTAGAGGTGACTTCCGAACCACCAACAATGGACGGGCAGGCGGACTGCTCGGAAGGACAAGACCACTCAGCGGTCAACCATCTCCCAGTGGCAACCACGCTCAAGGTTGCGCATGACCGAAAAGTCAAATTTATCTTGCAATAACCGTTGTACACATGACACTGCGCAATTGGCAATTATTACATGTAAGCTTTGAAACAGAATTTAGGTAGGCATGGTTACTACTAGTCAGTTGTCAGTTATTATACACTACTTTGAACTCATTCTTAATGTTTATGCTATTACTGAATACCAGGAAGATAATTGTGAGACATAATCAACAAATGGTGGTTTTCTTACAAAATAATATGATTCTATTTAAATCAGAATTAAAATTCTTGAGATCCTTCAATATCCTGGGAAATATTAGGCATTTTTAAATTCTGCATGGACGCTCTAGCTACAGAAGAATTAAATACAGCCATAGCTTTTACGGAGAAAATACCAATGGGATTTATATTTTACATAGTAATCATCCCAATACTGGATATATGAAAATATTTAAAGAGATCAAACGAAAGAAATTCTGTTTAATTTTAATCACGTTACTATTTTTGTAATATATTGTTACATGTTATTATGTATTTGTAACCAATAGTATATGGAGTGGTCTAGTGTATCATGCTGTGTCTATCTGTCTATAATACCAGGATGTAAACACGTAATTAAGATACCAATAGATAGTGAGAGCAGAAACTATGACCTGTAAACAATACAAATACTCACTGTAAGTCCTGGTCTTAGTACTCTCTCTGAGCCACACTTCGTGTTCTTTGTTCGTTGGTTCTCCGAGGTGCTGCAATTACATTGAATTTTGCATATAATATAGAACTGTTAAAAACACAGAAATATTCCGAACATTTAATCTGTTGTTTCCATGGTTATTAGTAATTTATATGTGAACTTCTGTGGGAAACATATAAGCTGGATTCATTTATAAAGTGTCCTAATGTTACCCCACGAAATTGACGTGTTTTTGATGAAACCGTGTGGAATTATGTTTAGTTACTTATTAACCCAAGCATTTACGAGTATAAGCAAACAAGCCTTGAGTTCTGTAACATTGATGAAATCTTTCCTTCAAAAAATGAAATTTGATCACCACCAGCCAAAACTATGTTCAGTGCGGGTTATAATTACAGCCCGCAACTATGCAGTATGTTTATAGTTATAAAGTGGTCTGAAATAAAATATAATAAAAGAACTAGAAATGAGAAATAAAATATTTAGCTATAAGTTTATCAAAAATAACTGTTTTTGTTTAAAACATTATTTAGAAACGTCAGACACGTAAGCGATGTGATATCACCGTCAGCAAACGATGTGGAAAAAAACTAAATTAGCCATTTTTCAGTCAAACTATCTGTTACCGATATTGTCAAACATTCTAGTTTTTTTATTTATATAAAGTATGACCTACGAAACTTTAAAGCTATATATTAATATTTATAAAATACACCTGTATACTACTTGTTATGTTTTACTCTATAACCACCTTGGTACCTTGTTACCAACGTGCCCTATTCTGAAATGTAACTAACATTCATTCAAACAACGTTTTAATCTGACAAATAATACACAAAATTGTGTCTTGGCCAAGTATTAATTTGGAAGAATATATTAGTAGTGAATGTCGTATAGAACAATTTTTAAAATGTTTTATAACTACGTAGTACCTTATCTTTATTTATTACAAAATCCTCTATATATTACAAAATTAATTCATATTCCAAAGCTATATTTATCTTGTGTCCATTTATTTCACACTTGTTTATTCAAATAAAAACATTTTGTAATTATAGCTTTAAACATTTATAGCTTAGACATCACTTATTGCTATAGAGTAATGCATTGAATTTTAAACACCTAACCGTTAAATTAATGGCTTTTTCGTCACTTCTTCGAAACTGAGATAAGGGACTTTGCATTGTAATCAGTAAACGATTTTGTAACTTAAAAAGATGATTGCGTTAAGAACAGTTTTTTTTCTAGAATGTCAATTTTAGCCAGGTTTTCGCTCATATACGAATCATATTCGCAGAAATATATTCTTAATTACAAAAATATAAATATATCTAGTATTTTCTGTTGGTTATAATATTATTCAATACACAATATAATATAAATATAATTTTAACACTATTGTAACTATTAATTAGCAACCATGACATGAAATACGCTTTGTGAAAAAAAATCATTGGACGGAGGTATTTCTCAATATAATTTCCAAGATAAAACGGAGCAGTATCACCGGGTAGAAAATATACACATATCCAAGCTCTGAAAAAGTTTGGTAGTCTTTATGGTTTCCAGTTGAAGTCCTAAGTCACCTTCAGTGTAGTTTTACTACATTAAAAAGTTTATTTGTGAGTGTGTGTTAACCTTCATTCCCCTGTGATACGTCTGTGGTCACTTGGATCTGTGCTGTCCATTCATAGTCGAGATGTGGAGGTTCAAAGTTCAGAGCTTAACTTTAAGGAAGGCGATATTCAGAAAAATACGAGTTTAGATTTAGAAGGATCTTTCCCGCCACCCGTCTCTCTGTATGTTAGGGCGTATTCTTCAAGCTCCTGTACGTTTGACAATAAAACTTTTTCCTGATTGTCCCATTTACTCATCTGACCTGGCTCTAGGGAGGTTCTATTGTTGTCAGCCTAAGGTGAGAAAACATCCAAGGCTCGTGGCTATAACTTCTGTGGTTATCATGGTAATAATCCCCAGAACCATCCATGTCACAACATGAGCATTGTAATTTCGCAGCAACTCGGTTTATATACCACACTGGATGAGTTCATAGTGTTACGGAATCAGATTTATAATTTCTTACTTTTTTATATTCCTTATTTACTTTTAAAATATTTCTGTACTACCAACGCAATAATGTATTGGAAATTGACACTATAATATATAGACTTCATTTGTTGTTGCTTGGTACCTTAAAGATTTAGGGGAGCGAAGTCAGACTCCTTAAATAAATGAAATTAGCAAAAATATTTTATAATATTCTTCACAGTTGTTACGTGTTATGTAACAGGCTTCGCTGAGTTTTGACGGCAAATGTCAACTATATAGCTTGTTTCATTTACGAGATATCCTGTAGACGGATAATCATACATGAAAGAAAATTTTACATCGACGGTGACCAAAGAGAAATCGTGTGAGTTTACTAAGTGGTACGCTTCTATGACGCTCAGCCTAATTCTATGATTGGAGAGCACCATCACATAATTCATTTATGTCTATGTAGAAACCTCATGCAAGGTTTTATAGCAAAACTCTAATACAATTTATGGTACTACAACGTAAATGTACAATGGATTCATGTATTGCCAGTAACTTTTAACATATACCTGAATATATTATAATTATTTTATACACTATGAATAAGTTTAATTAAAATCTCACATGATAGTACACAGCTTGTTGTTTTTATCATAGTTATTTATAAAAACCAATAACATTCGCTAAAGCTCAGTAAATCCAAAAGATTGCCATGCACTAATATCAAACACAGTAGCGCAGTTTTGTTGGGAAGGGCTAATTAATACTAAGTGAGTGTTGAGTATACCCACCGGTTCACCTTCCTCTTACGTGCAGCTACTGAAATCAAATGTCTTGCACACAACAGAACCTTACGTGCATCCAATTCTCCTGCACATAGCACTGCTATAGTAAGGATAGATGATTCAGGAAGGAAGGCTTTTAATATTAAGTGTCGAAACAATGCAGGGGTTTCGTTTCAAACCTTTTTCGTTTTAGTCGCCAACTATTTATGGATCACTTCAGGGCGAACAAAGACTATAGATTTAAGAAGTCTGCAAACATCATCAGATGCTTAGACGCTGCACTAAGAAGAAGGTGAACTCGAGGTAAACTCAACATACGTATTGAATCACCCCTTCCCATCTTATCTGCGGTATTGAAGACTCAGTAGCTCCACCATGCTTTTGGATCATGTCAGTCAACATAGTAGTGCTCTTAGTAATGCACTTGATGAGACATGAGGATACAGGGTGCATAATGAAAATAATGAGCATTATCTGTAAAAAAATTTATTTAATCATCCGATTGATAAAAATGTGAAAATACTTCAAATAGTCTCTTCCTGCATCAATACACCTGCGTAGACAATTCTGCCACGCTTGGAAGCACCCTGGAACTCCTCCACTGGAACGCCTCTCAGTACTCTTATAACTTCAGCGTGGATGTTTCCCACTGAATCCCAGTGCTTTACCATCAGCTCTCTCTTCAGTAGGTAGAACAAAACAAAATCACACAGAGCTATGTCAGGGCTTTAAGTAGATTAGGGCACCACGGGGGTCTTGTTCTGGGTGGGGTAGTTGGCAACTACAAATGCCGTTAGGCTGGGGGCATTTTCGTGGTGGAACTTGAAGATGACTTTAATATCAGGCCGGTCGCGGGCGATCCGGCGAATCAGTCTCAAGCACCTCCAGATAAAGGACTGCGTTGTCCGTTTTTCCTTGCGGTACAACCACAAAATGGACGATTCCTCGAACGTCAAAGAAGACTATCAGCATTGTTTTGATACGAGACATGCTCATGTGGACTTTTTGGGTTCGGGAGATGATTTTGTATACCACTGGGAGCTCTTACTTTTGGATTTCAATATGTCCTGATGCTTTTGTATAACACAAATTGCTAAAGAAAATGTGTGCTTCGGTTATTCAGGCAATGGTTCACTCCGGCAGGGTGCCCCTTAGATTTAGATATTCAGCTGACGCATTATTCTCCAAAAACATCTTATTTTATTTCGTCATGAAACAGAAATTTTATTATTATCTTATAAACGAGGAATTTTAATTCTTAAATTTACTATTAGAATCAAATTATGCATACCTAATATTGCATAACTTAAATTTAACCGTTATTATCTCTTGTATCGTGAAAGAGAGCTTTGGCGTGGATTTCTGTAACTAATAGAATGATTTAAATCTTCTAGAACAAATTTAGGGCACAACTGTTAGGTATAGTTTTTAATTTTTTAAAATATATCAATCAAACCAAAAATAATTATCGTTTTTATGTCTTAAATAAAAATCAACGACTAATTTCAACCCATTACGTATTTTTTGCTTACTAGCAACGTTAGAAAGATTGCTTAAAAATGCAAATTAGAAAATGCATCTCATAACAATATATACATATTTGTGATAAAATTAAGCCAAAACTTCCAATATCGATTGGTGTCCATTCTGTACGAAATATTGTAAACTGATTCTCCCTGTACTCTTTGGGTACTAAGAGGATTATTCATAGCACCAAACACGAATTAGTATCTTTTATGCAAAACGTTACAATGCAGAGTATTAACTATATTTAATTTGTATTTCTACTAGCACAACATATAAACTATTCTGGTGTTTTGTGCTTTAAATAATGGCTAAACCTAGATTGTAAACTGCTTTGTGTAACGAGAAGTAGTGAGTAAAACTATGATTTGTATTGAATTAAAGTAACTCATCCTTATAAGCCCCGATCCTGGTCCTACTTCTGGCCATCACATCGTGTTCCTGGTGCTACTTCCACGACTAGCTGTGAGTTCAAGGAAATTTGAAAAATGCGTCGACTTAACACTTTATAATCATTTAAAAACATTAAATTATAAATGCCATGTTGTTTCCATGGATATAAAATAATATTTTACTGAAACTGCTGCTTACGTTTCACCTGTCCCTTATATTGGTGACGTCATGACTATTAATAAAACTAAACTTTGGTTGTCTGATTACTATATTTTAGGGGCACGAACGGCCAAATAAAACCTTACTTTAAAGATTCTAACAAAACTTTTCCCCGTTTCCGATGTATGTGCTACATTATTAGTGTCTGGATGCAATATCCAGGGACACTGTTCGACATGACATGTTATACTATTACTAATTATTCTACAATAGTTTATATTATAAATTCAAACTCTCTTGAAGATATTTGGATGTGTAGTAATCACGCCTAACCCTGTTGAGCAAATTTTAAAGTATTCCTTACAAATTGGTACGAATTTTGTATATTATTTAATAAATTAAATATGAAATGAATTTTAAATTAAACAATGTAGTATTTCGCTGCTTACCGTGTTAAAGAACGCAGTGTATTCAAGTATTTGTTATTTCAATAAAAAATGAAGTCATTTTACCATAGTAAGATGAAAATAGTAATGGCAAGTACAATATATTACTTTATAAATAGCAGCAAATGACATATTAAACCTATTTACTCATTCTGATAACTTATAAAATACTTATGTTTAACTTGTTAGAAATTTCCAATTGAGTATATAATAGGCGAGTGTATCAATGGGTAATAAAGTCACACTTTAGATAATCATGTACATCGATTTATCATCATGCGATAGTAATTATTTCTTATAAGTTAATACAATTAATGGCCCACAAATAAATATAATACCTCACAGTACATTTGAGACATCGGATAGGTTATTACATAATTGGTAAGTAAGATTCTCAGGTAACAAAGGCGCATTGTGAGAGAATCCTATTTAATCGTAGCATCATACGCTAGTAATTAATTCCTTACGAAACCTTACGAGAATGGAAACTCACAAATGAGTAAAATATCTAAAAAGTATGATTTAAAAACATTGTCGTTAATGTTTTATCCTACATGTTGTGGCATTGTAAGCTAAATAAATAATTATTATTAAAGTTGAGTGCGATTTATAAAATAATTATATGATTAGATGAACTAATTAGAGGATGTTGTTTTCTTTCTAATTTTTATGTAAGAAATAAAAGAACAAGACATTTTATCATGCAGACGCGAGATGCCTGCACATACACTATATGGATAATAGAACAGAATATACAGTGGAATTATACATATACTAGCATTTATTGGTACATCTATGAACCCAATCAGCAACACAGTATGTTTACTGTTTAAAATGGTGGCATGATGAAATCGTTCATTGCTTGCAGTAATAAAGTAAAAATCCAGGTATTACAATTTAGGTACATTTACAAAACTAAGGTTATTTTAAATCATAAACAAACATTTGTCTTTGCTGGACAAAATATTAAATTTTGGTAAATATTCATTTGGGCTTTTAATTTATAATAAAATGTTAAAAACTCAAAAGTGTTGCAATAACTTCGTTATAAACGGCTATTGTCCACTTTATACTTTAAATCAGAAAGCGAGAAAGGAATTTTCAGATATATAGATATCTCCAAAGAATATTTATTTGAGTGTTACACCACAAAGGATAACTTACTAAAATTTATTATTAATATTTTTGAATGTAATTAAATTTGATATCAACTTTTAAAACCATCTTTTCATAAAGATATTGTAAATGAAATTGTAAAACTTACAACGCATCATGTCCAAAATTTTAAACGTATATAATTTTATTACTTATAGATTTTATACTTCAAATAAATGTGAGATCACAGAGTATATCGTTGATCTGTGAAACCCCCTTGGACATATCCTTCGTTGAAAACATCATAATCCTGAAGGATTTGGCAAAGGAAAATCGTTGAAATATAAGTTCTGTAATCATGTGTAATACACCATATATCTGAATCAGCATTGTAATTTTACTACTAATTTATAACGTAAGATTAGAGAAGGCACTTCCTACTGATGTGGGTAAACAATCCAACGAGTCATAAACTAAATATTATTATGCACAAACGTGCAAAATTATAGGACCATCTAAGACATTAACTGGGTCAGTTCGGAGCTTATTGCCAGATAGGATATACTTAGGATGCAAGCCGACCCGACCCAGTATTTAACTACAAAACAACAACCTCAAACGTTAGTGTAGGTCTAATCACGTAGATATAAAGCAAATGCAATAGCTTCAGCTGAAGACCAAAAGACCGTACGATCGGAAGCCTGCACTATATTAGTAACTATATTCCCCTGGTCCCCAATTCTGCCACCTGTCAAGAACAACATTAGGAACTTGACATTAGAAACTATCAACTTGCTGATAGAGCTTCTTCGATAAAAAAAGGACCGATGGCCCACCATTATGCCCTCTTCCAAATGTGACCAGTGCAGCCTGGGCCGGGTTAACACAAATACAATTCTATCTAACCAGTTTACTGCTCCCTTTAGGGTTACATTAGTCAATTCCGTGACTGTGATTTTAAATTTACCAGTCACAAAAATTATCGTGTCATCTCATCTGCATATATCTGTGCGAAATGACCTCTACTGTCACAGACCTAAACAGGTCGTCCATAACAAGCAGAAAGGACGCCATCCTATTGAGAGCCTTAAGAGGTACTTTCACTGATCATTTCACCCCAAATAGTGGGTTTAACGTTTTTAAATTATTAGTAGGAATTTATGATCCAAAAATTCCTGTACTTTTGAATATTAAATGTACATGAAAATTTTAGTTATTTGATTCTGGAAATAGAGATTCCGAAAAAAATTTAGAAAAATTATTACAGTAAGGTGTCAATGTATTAGATTCCAGAGAAATGATTTATCAGTTTCTTGGTAAAAAGGATATTAAATTTACCGATTGTTCCTTGCTTAAAAGTTCTATTGGAATTTAAACATGATTAGAATTGTTTTAATTATTAGATAACAAAGAAATCAGAGCAGTTCTTATGCTTTAATTTTGTAAAACCAATAGTCAAAATGGTCATTTTATTGTCCACTCAATTGCTTCAAGGACTTAAAACTAACAAAACAAACTGAATTAAACGTATTTTAATGGTTTAGAAATAATAAACATTTCTTCTGACCAAGTCTTGAAAAGGAAGAGAATGCACTACTGCAGGTGTCGCTATATACTATGTTTTGGGAAATAGAACACTGGCTCCATGAAAAACAAAGATCTCACAATTTAGTTAAAATAAGATTACTGTCTTGCTGTTCTAAAACTTTTGAATTATTCTAATTGTTAGACTAACCTATCAGAGTTATAGTTTTCATATGTTGAAGATTTAAAAGACAGCAAAGTCATCAACTTTCAAGAAAGTCTCAGTTCTTTTTTTATACTGGTTTAAGCTTTTAGTGGATTTTACATATCAGATAATTGATAACTTTAATGGTTAAACTGAAAATAAAACGGATGTTAATCATAATTATTAATTATGAATATTTAATAAATAAAAAAAAATTTCCTTGGTTAATTGTATGGATTTATTAATACTCTTATTCAATTAATATATGTGCTGCTTAGAACATTGTTAAAGTAGTTTACGCCAGCAATGCTCCCTCTCTATTTAGCAGTTCAGCTCGACGACGATTATTGTCTGCATCGACTCTTTTTATTTTTTATAAAAATTTTACTATTATTAGTAATTTTACTTACAGTGAAAAATTGAATATTTTTAGTTATATTGGAACATAATCAGGCGTTTCTATTACTGTATAACTTCGTCTTCTCTTGTTTACTGTTCTGTAGAAGAGAGATCTGGTGTTCTTTTGGAAAGCTAATTGGGTAATTTAAAAATTATAGACCATATTTCTGTTATAAACTCCGCAAAATATGTGTTGATATTTATTGCATTTAAACAATCGAACATGATTTAATAACGATTTTTAATCATTGTCAGCTAACATACACCTACTTCAACTCATTTTAATATTGATCCTATTTGAACATGCCAGAAAAGATTGGTGTGAGACATAAGTTATCCAATCCTTTTCATAAACATATCTCTTTTATCCACTAGGCCAAAATTGCTCATAAATTACTATGATGTAAGTCTTGTCCGGATAGTAATCTATACAATGCTAGAATTATGTATGTTTGATATATTCTCTTAGTATTATTTAAACTTTTATCAAACATGTATAAACCAATTTTAAACATTTGGATGTTGTATAGAAAACAATCGTAAACTGACTCTTCCTTTTCTTTACGGATATTGTTTAATTTGGACAATATAATATGGAGAATGATTCTAAAATGATTCTTTCTGTACACTTAGAGTATTGAAAGGATTTAAATATATAAAAAAATAAATATCCAGTTTTTTTTAGTTTTGAAAATATACGAAAATAATTGTAGCTTGGACGATGTGTTGGAAATGATTGTAAACTGATTCTTTTTGTACACTTAGAGTACTGAAAGGATTTAAATACATAAATCTCAAATTGTTTTTAGCTTACAAAATATACGAAAATAATTCTTTAAGCTTTAAAATTTGTATCAGATATTTATAAACGGATAGTATAGAACTTCGACGATGTGTTGGAAATGATTGTAAACTGATTTTTTCTGTACACTTAGAGCACTGAAATTTGGAAACATAAATATAAGTTCATTTTTTTATTACAAAATATACGAAAGTTATTTGATGGTTAAGATAATCTTCCTCATTGTGAAAACATATTACTTGTAAACGCGTTATAACTAAATTGAAACTGTTTCACTGTACAATATACTTTTAAACAGCAATTATATAATTCCTTAGGAGAAGCAAAATACTATTTTGATAAGTTTATGAATGTGTACCGTTTTACTGGCACATGAGGGGTTAGCTTAGAAATTTAAAATAAACTTTTGTGTACGTTTAAAAATAAAAGAAAATCTTCTAAAATAAATAAAACTATAATAAAACTTCTTCTTAAAAATAAAAACTGGAATTAAAATTAAAATTAAAACTTCTTGATGACCTTTAAATTTCAAACTTGTAATATATTCTTCACTCCCAAAAATGTACAAAGTTCTTACAGCTTTTCATTCAATTTTCAAAATTCAAGAACTTTTACACTCTAATCTGATCTGGTAATTCTTCACTTTAATTAATCTTCAAAATTCAATTTTTATTTTGTTACTAATTTTCTTTACTTTACTTTAAAAAAGTATTCTTCAGTGTTAGACACTAACAAATTCTTCAGTGTTAGAGATTTTAATAAATCAAAAAATTGCTGAAAGCATCCGCAGGTTCGATGACGATTAGGAATAAGAGTTACTCTAAGCACTACTACTCGTTACAATCACTTCCGATGAACTGAGATGGAGGTACGGCACGTCTACCTCACCCCACCTCTCAAATTCGTTATCAAACACTGCCATCTGCGATGCGCGCCTTGCCGATAGCAGCCTCTTTTTGTATAGTCCAGTCCTTATCATTCATCTGGGCCTACTTCTTCCACCGGTAATCCAGTTACCCCAGAATTATTATTTAATACAATCGGTACAAAAGAAATAAATAATTTGAAAAATTAATGTGAAGTAAAGAATAAATATATTTCATTGAATTTTCAATAATTGTATCGTGATTTGTTTGTAATTAATAACTCATGTATAGGAATGATAAAATGAAAGCTGTAACTCTTTCTCAAACTATTTTGCAATGTTATTACCAATACCCTAATACTATTAGGGTAGTCACACTAGCTTAATTAACTTTCCATACTTATTGCATAGTTGACAATGATTATTCTCGTGTACTATAAGGAATTATAATTGTATTTTTACTGCGCGTTACGGCATAGATATTTTTATTGTTGGAATGTAAAAAAGATAAACTATGTTTCATATTCAATTATAGATAAATTTTTGCTCAGTATAACTATAAACATATTAGAGTATTTTAAAATATTAAACTGTTTTATAATCGAATTTGTGCTTAAAGAGGCCTTTGACCTTATCTGCACAGGACGTAGTCTTTCACCAAATCCATTCTCTCTTCTTATTAAGAAACCACTTCCATTAGGTTATTTGCTTTGGCATATTTAAATCAAGTAGTCTACAATATGATATACTATTGAAGTTGCATCAAAATTTATTAAAATTATGAAAAATAATTATTATAAAAATACTTCACTAGTTTAGTTATAAACACGCTTGACTCAGAATATTGAAATTTTAATTCTTAACTAGCAACCGTGTATAATAAGAGTGCGTTCGATTCGGAACTCAAACTCTGACCCTTTACGTGGTATAGCTGAATCGGTAAACACATACTACCCAGACAGTATAAGATGTCTACCAGGCACATTCTAATAATATTTCTTTACCGTGTGCCCAATAGATGAGAAGGTGCAGGGATTGTAATACTGTCCCGAAAAAAATTTAAAATTATTTAATGCGTAAGTTTATTATTTATGAAAGCCAAATGGTGTCCAAAAAGAGAGTGAGTGATTAAACTCTCGACAGGAGAGAGTTCTGGTGTACGATGCAGTAACTACTTCATAAAGATAAAAGTCATAGAACATTTTTCTTTTCAAACCTACCCAATACTACTTTTTTATATTTAATTAAAACAGTGTAACATGATTTAGTCGATCACTGATATTATTATTCTGCTAGCATACACTTATTTTACTTATATTTCAATATTTATTCCATGAAAATACGTCAGAAAAAAGGCGGTTTGACGTAAGTTAGAAAATAACTCTCTTATTAAAGTATTGACCTTTCATAAAATATTTAAAAACAGGTCCAATTTCACAATGAGTCCAATAATTCGTTTATCTTATATTCCAAAACGATTCTCCCTGTATCCTTAGGGTACAGAGCGGATTATAAATAGCATAAAACACAAAATCTGCAGTATTAAAACAAAGCTATGATAACCTTAATAAATCTAGAAATCAACTCAATGAAATTATTAACACGTATTTCAATGTTGTTATTAGGAATAGTGTTGTCAATGCAACTTTTCAGGTTTTCTGTCACTAAAACTAGGATGTGTAAACTGCTTTGGTAGTGAGAGATCGAGGAGCAGATGCTGTGATTTCTAAGAAAATAATATAAAGTAACTCTACTGTAAATTCTAGTCCTGGTCCTGGCCGTAATGTATCCTGGAGGAGTTTTCCGGGCGTGCTCGAAATATAAAAAAATTTCATCATGAACTGAGATATAGAAAAAAATGTTGAACAAAATCTGTATCTTTTTGTTTTTATTGATATACGTAATTTGTACATGCCTGTATTGTACTGTTGGGTATGTTTCAGCTGTTTCCTTATTTTCTTTTAGTTTTTAACTGTGCAGTCATTTGTTACGCTACGTCTATTACTGAAAGACAACAACATTCCCGTCCAACATAGTCGTAAAATCTCTAGTTACAAATACATTAATAAACATATTTATATCATGCTTTTTTCGAAATACAACCACAGGCACGTTCAACATGAAATTTTACTATACAGCTAAATCTAAAAAACCTACATGACATCATATCAGATTCAATTAATCTGCCATACAATGCACTTTTAAATGTTCCCTAAGAATTATACCTCACGTTACTTCACGAATTACTGGTAACATTATGAAGGAAACAGGATTATTCCCGACATTTTCCATCGCTCAGTGATACAATACAATCAATCTACATACATTCAAAATCTAAAATCTGATATCTTCATCAGGTAAATTACTAAATAAATTCACAAATACTATCTAGGTTAAAGTTGTTGTGTAGCAACATTATTTTGTAATCATATTAGTATGTAAGAACATGTGGCCATGATTGTATGTATTATTTAATGTGTATCAATAACTGGAATAGTGTTAGCGTGAGAAGAGTAGACGTTAGATAAGTAATAGATATACAACATTATCATTAAAAAATTGTCACTGCTCACAGAGCAATCTACAGATCATTAGCACTTTGGACAATGATATGTACAGAGCGATAATCGCTCTTAATGGGTTGTGTTATTTAAGCCCTGCGAGGCGCAACAGTAGTCATCAGTCTCCACAGACTGCACAGTGAGGAACGGTCACGGTGTTTTGGGTCAGTCTCCGCAGACTGCACAGTGAGGAACGTTCACGGTGTTGGGATCAGTCTCCGCAGACTGCACAGTGAGGAACGGTCACGGTGTTGGGATCAGTCTCCGCAGACTGCACAGTGAGGAACGGTCACGGTGTTTGGGTCAGTCTCCGCAGACTGCACAGTGAGGAACGTTCACGGTGTTGGGATCAGTCTACGCAGACTGCATAGTGAGGAACGGTCACGGTGTGGTGTTGGGATCAGTCTCCGCAGACTGCACAGTGAGGAACGTTCACGGTGTTGGGATCAGTCTCCGCAGACTGCACAGTGAGGAACGGTCACGGTGTTGGGATCAGTCTCCGCAGACTGCACAGTGAGGAACGGTCACGGTGTTGGGATCAGTCTCCGCAGACTGCACAGTGAGGAACGGTCACGGTGTTTGGGTCAGACTCCGCAGACTGCACAGTGAGGAACGTTTCACGGTGTTGGGATCAGTCTCCGCAGACTGCCACAGTGAGGAACGGTCACGGTGTTGGGATCAGTCTCCGCAGACCTGCACAGCGAGGAACCGGTCGCGGTAGTAGGCAGAATAGTTTGTTGTTGTGAAACATAAGTACCACAAAGTATAGTGTTAATAGTTTATTCTCAGTAGTAATTTTATACAGGTGTTTTCATTTTACATGTTGTGAACAGAGTTGAGCCGAGTGACTATTTTTAATAAACTTATTTTAACCCGATGTACCGAGTCAACTCTTGAGTTCCTACTCTTCAAGGTGAAACATCGTTACGGGTTATCTTGCCACTCGGGTAGCCCGCTAACCGTCCCCGCAACAAAGTAAATAAAAAAAAACATGCCAAAGCGTTGACACGCATAAGTCTGGAACTACAACAGCGTTGTTGTGTGTCTATTCCATGCACCCTTACTATAAAACATGCACTCAATAAAAACTAAATACTAATTATTACAGCAGAACCACAGAATACATAAAAAAGCTATGAAATATTATAAACATTTAACACAGATATTCCAAACATTTATTCATAAACTGTAACGCTTCTGAAAATTATAGATTTATAGTAAACCATTTATAATTCATGTTAAACTTTTATAGTGCAAATAACTTTTTATCCATAACAGAAGAATAAAAAATATATTTACTTTATGTTTTGTACGGATCTTATAACCTTAATAAGTGTATACTCTAAAAATGTTTGTAATCTAACTCACATTAGTGTTAAGTATTTAAAATTTTCACTTTCATGTAAGGTAGAAATCTATAAACGTACGGCTAGTTATTTAATGAAGAAGGTGTTGTTGCTAATATTGTCGCCAAACATTTAACAACTATGAGTTTGCTCATTTTTAATGTTACGTGCTAGTGAGATGAAACTTGTATGGAACTTCTACAAACCTAGAATTCCAGAACCTGGAATGTCTGGTTTAAAAACGATTCTATCTCAAATTATTTATATTTTTAGTTTCAAATTTTAATTTGCCTAAGTGCATCGTTTAAAAATGTAGGCATACATAAGTAGGTCAAGAAGCCTATTTCAATAAAACACGTATATTTCCGACCTTTATAATTAATCTATGACCTTGACAAAACATTATTTCCATAAATCCCTCACCTTTCAAGAGACTAAATTTGGTCAAATTTATCCAGCCCCTAGAGGTGTGGGCGTAAGAAGAGAAAGCCAGCTCTGAACCAGCCTCTCCAATCAAAGCCGGTAAGGGTGGCACACCCTTGTCTAGGCTGACAAGAATCATTGACTCATATGGAACAAAGACTACAAACTTCAACAGTCATCTCCCACTGTAGACCAGACCTACTGAATTACCCTTGCAGAATCTCGACATTTTAGGTTACTGATGTACCACTCCTGAATCCATAAGGTTGTACAGATTTAAGTGACATCGGTTTTTGCTGTACCTAGTGTGGGTTTAACCGGAAGCAATAATGAACCCTCTGGGGAAAGTAAATGTATAAATAAATGTTACTGTGTTAGAGTTAGCAGATAAATTACATGAATTCTTCTGGCGGATATAAAGTTACAATATAAGGATGCAGAGCTGAACATTATAGGTACCAAATCCTAATAGCAAAGTTATCGCACTTTTCAGTACACGTCAATGGTTGTCAAAGTTTAAAACTTCATGTTTATGTCTTTCCTGACGTATACCTATTATCATTATAAATTAATTTAAAGGATAATTATGGAATTAAGAGTGTAAACTCAAAAATAGGGTTTTGTGATAAGTGTGTATTTGAACTAAAACGGACCTCACCTATTAACGGATATCATTTTCCTACTTATGGACATACGAGCTCAGGACTTAAGTAGTTAAAAAAAAAAAATTGTCCCAAATATTTTCTGATATTCTTATAAAGTTCTAAGGAGCTAGTATTCCGATAACTATTTTAAGCAATACAAAAACTTAAATTTGAACTTACAGCTAATATACATTTAAAGCCATCATTCGAGTTAATTTATCTGCATGGTTATCGAGTCGTTACGTTTCTCAATAAACATTCACCATTACAATGTTCCAGTTAGTGAGGAACCATTTCTGATATGTCTGTGAAGTAGAGTGATGACTATATTATTTATTCAATATTGAATATTTTATGTACTTATTGAAAAAACGTATCCATCTCAGTTTCCAATTGAAATGTTTGAGATTCTTCAAATGTAATTTACAATTTACATTTTTATTTCAAATATTTCAGTAATAAATAAAGTTTATAGTATAACTGTGTCATGGGTTTAATCAATAACACCTGAAATATTGAATAGCAATCTTTACTAGCATTTATTATTTTAGTGTAATATGTGTATGTAACAACCAGTGCCTCAGTTACGCTGGTCCCGGTATCTGGACCACAAATTAGATAGCTTGGTGAATTCTGAACAAAGATTTTGATTGTTCCTATCTGATTTTGCAGTAGGTTGGGTTTCCTGTCAGTGTGTGATGAAAATTATATTCCGACAAAAAATTGTAGTGGAAAATGTTATAACAACTACGAGTAGGCATTATTTTCAAATATAGCATTTTTGACTTTTTGCAGAGTAAAATTAATATTAATATTGTAAGTGAACCATGTAAAGGTGACAAAGGAATCTAAGGAGTTGTTTCTATAACTGTATCATCACAATCGACAAGTTATAATCTCTTGTAAAGTAAAAGAAAGCTCTGGTGGTAATCTCATCAACTAATTGAATTAAGTAAAATATATAGACTACAATTCTCCTTAAATCTGTACAACAACGTTTTTAGAAATGATGTTTAAAAAAAATTAACGCAATACGTTATGAGTTTTAATTCGAGGCCAGCTAAAATTTTCTAGTTTTTAATTTTTAAAAATTTGTACACTACTATATAATGCCTGAAAATGTCTCGTCACATAGAAGTAAATAATTCTCCTAGTACTCTTTTCATTTGTTATAAACTATGTGAGAATGGACCATAAAAAAATTTGGATTTGGTAAAATATGTAATTGTAGACTGATTCTTTCTGTACACTTATAGCACTAAAGGGATTTAAAAACATAAATAAAATTTTTTTTCTGCTTACGCATGAAACATAATTATATGAAATAAACTTAAGTATCAGTACACAAGAAAATGAATTCATTGCAAAAGTCCTTAACATTAAAATCCTCTTAAGTGAAAATGAGTTATAATAACATAGAAACTGTTTCACTGTTTTATTCTGTGATTGACAATCACAAGACTAGAATGTGAACTGCTTTGGGTAAAAAGAATAGTTAGAGAAGATCTTTTAATTGCAAATTATTAAGCAAACTCGTCCATAAATCTTTGTCTCAACCCTGGTCTTCGCCAGCGTACTCCTAGTGTAGATTTTCCACGCCCTAACGTCTTTGAACATTAAACTTTCAATTTTTAAAAGTTTTCACACTACAATATAATGCCTGAAAAATGCCTCTAAGTCACATTGAAATAAATATTTCTCCTAGTACTCTTTTCATTTGTTAAAAACTATGTGAGAATGGACCATAAAACATTTGGATTTGGTAAAATATGTAATATTGTAGACTAATTCTTTCTGTACATTTATAGTACTGAAGGGATTTAAAACCATAAATATATTTCAATATTTATGGGTGTTAATTACGTGAAATGAATTTTACTTTAAAAATTAAAAATTCATAATATAACCTTTTCCAACAATTCACCTATACTATGTACTGTTTCCATCATTGAAAAATCTTATACACGAGATTTTTTCTATGAATAAACTTTAAAAATTTCTAGTCAAGTTTTAATATATTATTATTTCTGTAATATGGCCTGTAATAATTGTAGGAGAAGTTTAAAAGTGCAATGTTTTGTATACTACGTAAATTAGGTACGTAAAAGCTACAATCTGAAAATTCAATTTTTTTTGTAAATAAACAAATTAGCAATAACGTAAACGGTCATATCGATAAATATTCCAGGCTAATAAGTCTTACAGTAATATATTGACACATACAACCATAATCTAATAAGGGAACAAATCTTTAGTATAATTGAATGGTTTTATACAAATGTTTATACGGTAAGTACTCATATTAGTTTATAATCCAAGAACATGTATTTTGTTAAATTTTTGGTACTACACATGACTAATTAAAAGCGATATTTCAAGTAGAGGTACCTGTTTTCAGAGCATAAATGATTGTACACCGCTTGACACTATAGGTTTTGGGTACAGAGAGGATGAAATACAGCACAAAGCACAGGTTCTATACAAAACTTACCATAGAATGCTACAACTATAATAGAAACTCAAGAAAAAAATCTGTATAACATGTTAAATGCTCTGGTACTTTGTGATGTATAAATATTCGTTAAAACTAAGACCTAAACTGTTTTAGGTAACAAGTGATATTGAAATCGTAAACTGTGATTTTTAAGTAATGAAATTACCTCATCCATGTAAGTCCTGGTCCTAGTCGTGCTTCTGGCCATCAAATAGTGTTCCTGACGCAACTTCCGCGACTAGTTGTGAGTTGGACGAAGATTAAAAACAGTGCGACATTTCACTTTCAAATTATTAACAAAAACATTAAATTATATATCTACGTTGTTTCCATGGATATTAAATAATATGGTATGCAACCTGCTACGTGGTTTACACCTGCTTTCTTATATTGGTAACGTCACGACTACTACTAATATTAAACCCATTTCTTGTTACGCCAACACAAACATTCTAAGAAGGCAAGCGTTTAAATAAAACACTACATCATAAGTTATAACATAATTTTTCTCTGCCTCCAAATACGTGCTTCATTAATATTTATCATCATATTATTCAAGATTTTAGAAATAATAAATTATTAGAACGCAACTTAAAAGCACGCCCGTGCGTGTGTGTACGATTAGACTAACGTGCAATATTGTTCATGGTGAGCCATCAGCAATACCGGGACTTAAATACTAAAATAAAATTTTTATTATAGTGGATACTGCTTTCCGTTTCACATGCCAACGCTACACTTTGTATTCTGACAATTCCTTATATTAATAAAACAAAGATATTAGAAGATTTCAATGCATTTAAATTTTAAAACACAAGTTTAACATTTTGAAAACTACAATTAAAAACGGAAACATTGCTTTTAAATACAACATATTATTAAAGTTTTTTTGCATATATAGGTACAATGATACATTAACATTCATACATGATACACCTATTGTAGCCAAATAATGAAATGTTATTTTAATGAATTCCAGCACAAAATTAAAAATTAGAATGAACAGCCATTCCTACAAGAACGGGTTTAAAGCAGCACCAATTTGATTTAGTGTTATATTAACCATTGTTAACCAATATTTTGCATGGTCATTTTTGACTAAGTAATAAGCATGGGATTTTTATAATTTACAAATAATTTATTGATCACTGCCCTTTAATGAATGTCAAATAAAAACATGGGTAAGAGATCCAATATACAAGTATGAAGCATCTTGAACCTAAAATGAGAAAATGTACTACCGGCAAAATTGTTAAACGGTAAGAATTTTTTTGTCCTAAAAAACAGATTATTAAGGGGTATTTCATATATGTGTATTTAGCGTAGAATACGGCACATAGTATATAATACATTAATGCACACGTGTTTCCGGCTATATAAGTACTTCTGAGGATGACCAACTTTTATTGCCTTGGGGTGTTAAATAAGGAATTCGTTGAGAATTTGTTTATCTTATAACAGTCATAAGATGCAATTTAAATTGTATTAGCTCATAAATCTTTTGAAGGGATAGACTAATCTATAGCAAGAGAGAAAAACTTCGTTAAATTCGTTGTATATAAATAATATATACTCATTCAAAAAACTTAAAACAAGCTACTGAGATTAATTTTTTTATGTAAGTCAAAGGATATACAAATATTTTCTTATACTTTAAAGATCACAATAACAAATTGATCAAATTAAAAAAAGTTGTTTTCTACTGTAAATACTTGAAATTATTTATACTGTTACTAAGAAAGAAGTCTACAGAAGGCTAGATCAAGACGAGTTTTAGCGTGCGAAACAGCGTTCCCTTTACCGGTACTCGAGCTCGGGCCCTGCAGTTGATAAGCTAACGCAATAATCACTTAGCTACCAGGATGGTTGAAGATGTCTACTCAACACGTTATGGAAAACTATTTCTTCACTTGGTGTACTTTACATGTGAAAGTACAGCTATTTAATTTTTCTCACAATAGCAAATGTGAGTCTAGGTGTCTAGGAAGGTTTATTGTTTGAAAGTTACAATGGAGTCCAGTGAGTCATTGAATGTATGAAAAATCTACGCCTTCAAACTGTAGACCAATGAAAGAGATATCTTGTGTAAATTTAAATAACGCATTTATAGAAGTAAAGCCTGTAGATTAAGTTTCTTCGCTAAAGTTTTCTATCGAGTTTATCTTGTGAGTGGTCCCGTCCAATCCACATACGTAGCAGGTTCCATGTACAGCTGCCATCTAACATTGATTCATTGATTTGTGTTTCTTACCAATGCTATTTTGAAATTCTTAAGCGTTTTGTATAAGTTTTTTTGATGAGTTATAGTTTTTGTGTGTAAAGAAATCATAAAATTATTTTATTACACGTTTTCGAATAATGCATTTTAAAATTTAAAAACATATTTGTTTTGTAAATTATAAATATAGTTTATTAAAGTATAATAGGCAATAAGTTAAGTAAATTTTTTACCATCCAAACATTTGTTTTTAAATACTATAAATATGTTAAGAAATAAAACCGTTCTCATTTTTCTTATTTTGCACAGTTTATGGCACCAGTGCATGGTTTTAGAAATATTTTACCAATTAGTATTTAACTTTGGTTAAATATTATTTTTACGAAAATATACATTAAGCAAGCTAAACATTTGAACAGCATAAATTATTAAATAAATAATTTTCTGACAGAGCAGTAACAACACAAGTGATGTAAGGTTATTGTGTGTCGAATGATGTAATGGAGCATTAGATTTATTATCACTGCAATAAATGGGGGAACAATCTTCTTTAAACCTTTTCAATTCAACTAAGAATAATGCTATCCAAATATTTTTGTCATTTACATTATAATAATAACAAGTATAGTAAAAAAATGTTTGTTACAAACACACACTCTAATCACAATATCGAACTAAAACATAGTGTTGACACTGACACGCGTGTGCAGTAACACAAAACACTAACGGCATTGGTCACGTGCGTAGATGCCGTCCAACATAGCGCGCAGGGTGGAATTTCCCCCCTCCTCTCACAGACACGGATATGGATGAATCAACTGTTTTATGGAAAAAATAATGTCATACAGTCAATGAGGCACTTTTGAAGAAGCGGAATAATTTATAATTTGATAAAAATATTTCATCAGACCCACTATGTTTGTTAGGTGCCATCTAACAAGGGTATCTCTCACGGGTTCGATAATTTTACGTGATTTAGTTAAGAATGTTAAACTTAGTTACCTAGCGTACACTAATTTATTTAAATTGTCTATATTTGGCTTATGAAAATTTCAGAATGATTGCTGTTAATGATAAGTAACAAGTATTGATTTTTATCAACTATTGGAAGACAGGCCCAACTATCTCTCTCCTAATCACCTTTTTCGAAAACTTTATCATATTTACAAAATAAGAATGGATACCTAACTCAACTATCAACAATTATAACTTTCTGTTTTATTTTAATTGTTTTTCAAACATATCAGATTTTCTAGTGACTAGTGTTATGATTAATAGTCGCTAAACTAGGATGTAAACCACTTTGGGTAACATGATATAGAAAGAGCGGAAGCTGATATTTCTAAATAATAAAAGAAACTTACCCATGTAGGTCCTTGTCCTGGTCCTGCTCCTCCCCATCGCATCCTGTTCCTGGTGGTGGTACTCAGGCTTACTGCGAATAGGTACTTTTGAAAAAGGAAGCTGAACTATCGAAACAAATTGAAATACCTCTAACATTTTCCTTGTTGTTTCCATGGAAATCTATAATAATTTAAAAAAGCATTGCTATGAAGTATGTTTCACCTGTTTTATTAGCTTAGGACATTTTCATATGCATTACAATAATTGCACGTCTAAAAAATGTAATACAGATCAGATCTTCAGATAATGTGGTACAATATTCATAAAATTTTTCTTTAGTAAATTTGGACACGATGGCCTTACCCACATACTGGTCTTTTTAAAATCTCACACTCATTAAAAAATAAGATGGCGCCAGAGTCTTGTATACCCTATTAATCAAATGTAATATTCGATGTATATGGTAATAATATATGCTGAAGCATTTCTCGAGAAATCAGTGTTTCCTAGATGCTGGGAGTTCTAGGTGTCAGAGGATAAGAATACTCACAAAGGTTCAGAATGTATGCCATTCCACATTCACAGCTAAAGATTTAACAGAGAGCTGTCTTACAGTGATTACGATACCCCAGTGTAAATATGGAGGCTTATATAATCATGGAAACAGAATGAATCTAAAGGCCAATTGGCCCAGAGGTTTAAGTTACATTTTGCAGACATCTCCCCACTCAATAATTTATAATACCATGATGATATTTTCATGTCAATAATAAACTTGTTTTGTATCCAATAAATCTTGTACCAATTTCTATTGACTCGCAAGTATTAGCTCACTGGCTGGAGGTTTAATACTTTGAATAATTTCGAACCACTCCATCTTAGTTAAATTATACTCTATCTACTATAAAGTTATTATTTATATCTCGTAAAATGTTTAATTACTAAACTTACTGAAACACCCTTAACACAAAACCGCTCCTGAGTATCCTCGTGTAAAAGCGCATCATGTGACAAAGTGGTGGCGGAGCGAGTTTGGTAAATGTCACGGTAACCTAGCTCTTCGTTATCACAGTGTCACAGGTTAAACTTGAGGTTTTAAATTAGTCCAACTTAAAATATGTTATATAGTTTTGTTTTCAAAATCATTATTTATGTAAATGTCGACGTGGTATAACATTAGCTCAAATAATTAATTATTCGGTCATAGCAAAGGAGGTGAGGGCTAATTTGTATTGTTTACATACACAATCTGATTAGTATTAAAATTGATAGTGACAATATTCCTCTAAGAAAGAACTCGAACAATATCTTCACTAGTTCTGATGGAGGCCAAAATGGGAGAGTATAACAAGGGTTTTAAAACATGAAAATAGTTATTTTTTACACTTTATATGTTTGGTTTAACACGTTTAAAATCAACATTAAGACAGAAAAATAAATGTTATATTCCCACCAGCTAACCACGTACGATAGAAGTATTTAATTTATTAATGTAGTTTTCTGACGGGTTTATTCTATGTTTTATGTATCTGATGGTCGGATTAAAATGTATCAAACCAGAAGAAATACACCTGAACTCACACCAAACATGAAATTTTTTCTTCAACAGGTTATGTGTGTAAATAATGTAAGTTGGATGTTACCTCCAAGACCATCATAAATAGATTTGTATTAGATTCACTATTTTTTTAATTAACCTGGAACACGTGCCTAGTAAATTAACACTCGTGCTCACAAGTGCAACAAACAATGAACATTTGCGAACAAATAGGTTTTTCAATATTTTCTTCTGAATATCATGTTTTACGTTTAATTGTAAAAGCACATTTAGTTCTAGTTTCATAATACATTAATATTAAAATTAACTGCAAATAATTTTTAATTGATGCAGTCGTAAAATGTTGCCACACAGTGTAAAAATATTCCAAGGTAGAGCCGTCATTAGGTCTTACACATATCAGCCCAACCGCGTAATCTCAACCCTGCGTGCAGCAGCTGCTCTACCGATTATTTTCAACAGAGAGATTTTAAATTATCAGTATTCAAGGGATTTGGTAATCTAAAAGATTTATTCAACGTCACGTTTTATAGTGTCCTAGTTTCCATGAAATATAGATTATAATTTAAAACTTTTTACACCTTATTACTTTTTAATGCCGAACCAAACCAAGTTCTTGCGATTTTCTAAAATGTAACATTATCTCTGCAAACTCTTATATATATATATATATATATATATATATATATATATATATATATATATATATATATATATATGTGTGTGTGTGTGTGTGTGTGTGTGTGTGTGTGTGCGTGTGTGTGCGTGCGTGCGTGCGTGCGTGTGTGTGTGTGTGTGTGTGTGTGTGTGTGTGTGTGTGTGTGTGTGTGTGTGTGTGTGTGTGTGTGTGTGTGTGTGTGTGTGTGTGTGTGTGTGTGTGTGTGTGTGTGTGTGTGTGTGTGTGTGTGTGTGTGTGTGTGTGTGTAGGATAACCGGAATTCCGATTACAAGGAAGGGATATTGAATTTTTTATAATAATAATAATTTCCTTCTATGTATCAACCTACATCGTGATCTAACTTATTTGAAAAGAAATGCGATTAAATCACTAAAACACAATTTTATAAATGTATCGATAGAGACATAACTATACCGTAATTCCTAAACAATTATGCTTCAGTTGAATACAGTATGGAATATGAATAAACCTCACTTTATGATACTATATAAACTCATGATACTTTTGTGTAACTACTTTTCTTATTATGACCATGGGATTCAACTAAACAGTTACATCTCTTTTGCTATTATAATGGAAATATAAAACAGTAATTTTTCTTACAATAAAAATCTAAAATGCTATTTAATTTTTAATATTTTAATTTTTGTCTCACGTATATTGTATAATTTATTGCCTATACAGGATATATATTTATCCTATATGGAATTATCGGGTAAACACATCTTTATTTGAATAAAAATTTGACTTGTTATCTCTTGCGTACACGTATGAAATCATGGTGGTTTTTGACTGATTTCATAGTATATGTTTACAAATTATATATATGTTAGATGTAAAAATAATTGATGTATTCAATGTGGGATACTGGCTTTATCTCCTATACAGTGTGACACTGTCACAGACTTGACTATTGAATCTGTAGACATGTTAGTCTAAAGAGATCCAAAAATTTCGGCAGCAAGAAGCTCAAAACGAACTCTTTGCGCCATTTGCACATCTAAGACCCCTAGACTACAAAATAGAGTGCGATATAGGTCATTAGATGTATTAGAATTATCTCATTAACTACATATTAGAATGCCCTACCATGTTTAAGACCCAATCCCAAACCGCGTTGGAGCTACCAAATTTTCTAGTATTTTAAAGTAGCCATGGTCTAAAAGATGGATTCAACGTTAATGTTAAGTTTAGCTACAGTTAAGTGCAGCCTCTGAAATCTGTGTCCTGTAATGTTATTTTGAAGAGATCCAAAAAAAATCGGCGACGAAGAAGCTCAAAACAAACAGTCTGCATCAGTTTAAGACGCTGCACTAAAAGGAAGGTGAACTAGAGCTGAATGCTATACAAAGGATCTTAACTTGATCGTAGTCTTGTAAAAGCGTATCATGTGAAAAAGTAGTTGTGATGGAGTGGAGTTTTTAAAAGTCAAGTTAGCTAAGCGCTTAATTTTAAACTTCAGAAAAGCTCTTGAAGGTTTGTTTATTATTTTTGTAAGTCCATCACGTTCTCTTTTTAAATTATAATAAACTAACTAATGTTAAATACAATACCTCCATGAATAAACTATTCCTATATTAATCGATCATTACGAGACCTACTCTTAAACACGTCTGAAATAATAGACTTAATTTGTAACATAAAAATTACAAATTGCCAATTATAAACTGCAAGTACAAATTTAAAATTTTTACATCTTGAAAATATAAGATAAAGTAGTTTAATTACAGTGGAAACCTAATTTAATTTACATATTTATCCAATTTAGCTCCTTCCCTTGAAATAATTTTAATTGCTGCAGTCATTAAATATGGCCCTCTGCATATTTTGCAGAGGAAGTTCATCATTAAAATCTCGCAGACGTCAGTTCAAGCGTATCGTTAACCTGTGAAACCGTGGCTCATCTGAGTGCGGTATTACGGGCCATTTATTTCCACGACTAAAATTGTTTTATTGAAATTCCTTCAAAATTGAATTTTAATATTATTTATAGTTTTAATTAACATATAAAACGAACCATCTATAAAAACGGTGGTGCTTTGAATTACCTATGATTCCCGAAATTATTTTTTAAACAAGGGGTATATTAAATTTTTAGGAAAATGTTAGTATAATTACTATTGCAATTAACGCTTTTAAGGTTTTATAATTGATTTTTTGGGTAATATTTTCACATGAAATCTAAAACAATGAGATAATTACATTTTTGATGATGCCCTAAGGATCTACGCGTATTTCAGGGAAATTTCGTAAACTTTGTAATCATGTCCAAATAAAACTAGAGTTAAATATGTTAAATTTTTAGAGTAAATTGGTTAAAAGTTAAGGGAACTGAAATTTAACTCTAATATGGTTTTAGAATATCACTAGCTATCAACAAAGATTCCTCGAGACATTAATGTGTTTACTATAAAAAAACTAAAATAGCATTGCCTCCAGTATTCTGTAATTTACTTACTTTAAAAATGTCATGTCGTATCTTTTTCAGTTTTTATTTGACCTGAGAATTACTAGGATTATGAGAAAAGCTATCAACTAATCTTTTAGCGCTTCTTATCAAATTATCTGGCATCACAGTCTGTGAAATACAAAGTAAATCTTTACTGCCGTCAGGAATGTTATATTAAAGATCTATATGTACATTTTACATAAAAATTATTTCATCCCCGAAAAACAGATACTCAAAATTTTTCAATTATTTATTTAATATTTTTTACTGCTTCTTTAGTAATAAATTAACACTCGCGCAAAATTATTGGCTGAACGTTAGTGAAGCATATAATTGTGGTGGTTTATATATTTATGTTTTCCATATCTCTACGCAGGACTTTTTTAAGGCAAATTTAAATATCGAATTGAATTTTTTCATTCAACTTTAACATGGACCAGTTTGAGATGCATGGAGAAGACGACGTTTGGTTTGGCGTATTCCGAACTTTTTATACTTAAGATTAAAAAAAACATTGCAATATTTATGGCCAACCTGCAATATCAAGGGTTTTAAAACGTCCTCTTTGAATAGTAAAGTAATTTTGTTAATTATTTATTGAATTTTCCTAGTAATTATTTTTGAATATTGAATCAGATTCATACGTTGATAGAGTCTTATAATCTTTTTATAAAACCATTTCTTCGCTATGTCTCACAGCTATCTCCCCAGTATCCGGTAGTGGCATAAATATTAACAGTGAGTAGTGTATAATAAACGAATTAATACTAAGAAAATCTAACTGAATTATGTTTAAATCCTTACATATAATAATTCCGACTTGTGAACAATTTACCAAAAAAAAAAAAACTGTAATTTAAAAAATGTTTCTGTTACTCTCCAATGGTACACGAAAAAATTCAGTCAATCTTAGTATTACAGTGAGAATTCCGTACTGGACTCCACTGAAGTTTTTAAATACTTCGCTTAAACTAAATATTATTTTTAGTTTCATTACAATAACTACATTATATAGCAATAATAATGTAATATAGCGATATTAAATACACCTTACTATTGCAAAAGGTGTACTTGTGTATCTAGTGAGCATAAGCTGAATAATTACCAAAATCTGCCTTAAAGACGTCTTCTAACGTAGTTCAGTAATTCTTTCTCGAGTTATCAACTTAAGGACCCGAGTTCGAGTTTTAGTTAACGCACTCTACTTTTGCATGATTACCGTATTCATAATCTAGTTTTAACTCAATTCATAAAAACCTTCATTAGTATTTTAATTTTAATAAATATATCAATAAAAACCTAGAATTCATTGCAGTATTTTTACTTTTTTATCCATTCAAAATTTTTCCAGTTCAGGAATTGTAAACGTTCAGATCTAAGGTATTTACTTCAATGTTTAGGTAAAAAAACTCACAAATGGTGCCACTAAAGTATTTTTTAAGCTGATGGTCACTAAAACGTTTCGGTGAAATTCACTATTGCTTCACACAGAACTCAAATGACTGTTTAAATATGTATGTTACGAAATCTCTCTCATATTGACGGATGTTTTATTTTGTAATCCAGCTACTACAAAATCACTACATGATCTACATTAGTTCTACTTAATGGAAACTGTATGTGAATTTTGTTTAAATAAGAATTTAATTTTACAAGCGAAAATAAATTTTTAGTATAGGTAGTCTTATAAGAATATTAACTTTCTCTTATACAGTAAAAATTACTTCTTGATCAATGCTGTAAATATATTTGGCTCATTTAGCATTCAGGTAATTTAAAAACTGTATATGACAGTTAAATATTTACATTGCTGCTAAACACTTAAATATCGGGAGATATTACAAAGACCTTAATGAAGAGTTAACGTTAAATTTATAGATGAAACGTTGACTTCTTGGGAATGAAGCAATATTTAACATGAATTGTAAATTTTAAATTTTGACTTTAGCATCTATGAATAATTATAATTCAATGGACATGTATTTTCTCATTGTATACAAGGTTAAAACGTTTAAAGTTTACATTTTAAAGCAATTTTCTTTAAAATTATAAATGAGTCAGAGATTACTCACAATTAAGTTTGCTTATATGTACTTCACTATACACAGCAATTGCGTCCACTAATCACTCATGATTAGTGATTTATTTTATATCAGATTCAAGACAAAATATTTAATAATATTGTCATTCAATATTAATTAAGCTTGAAATTACTTATACGATTCTTAAAAGTTTCAAAAGTTGCAGCTTTTTAAAAATGCAGTAGGCTGTAGACCATAAAAGAAATTATTGAGAATAAAGTAGCTTGGGAACGTTTTATATGCTGTTTATATAAGAAATTAGAAAGATAATATTGGTTTTATTTTCATACTCGGATCTTATAAGATAGGTTGAGAAATTGCGACGATTTTATTATATGAGTCCACTCAGGATGACATTCAACAACTGGTTACTTCCAATATTTTCAGGCTCCACCGTTTGCAGGCAATCCTGAAACAATTATGTTATTCCTGCGAGGACATGGTTTAGCGTGTTCATGTACTAAAACACAATCTTTTAACCCACGTTTTCCAAGTAAGCCCCTATAAAATATGGAGCAATCACATATCCAACTATGATTATTTTCCACTTCAAATCATGACCGTATACTTCACTAATATGCTAATGTTAATCAACATACAGGGTGCTGATACTAATACGATACTAAACGTAATATCCCGCATGCATTAAAAATATAAAAGCAATATAAAAAATACATAAAGACCGTGAAACTTTATAAAAGTACCTTACACATTAGGACATTACGGTGTTTAATTAGCCAATGTCTTGCAGCAAAACAAGGCAAATAATTATTTGGTAAATTTTTTTTATCACAATTTGTTTCATGTTTAATGGAATACGATTGAAAAGAATGTCGAAAAATAGACTTATTTACCTTGGTTAGTCTAAAATTATTTCAATTTACATAGAGATTTTAATTTAATAAAAAACAATCTAAGGCTCTTATAAACAAAAAGATGTTGAGTAGGTTTAATATATATTTCTTTTTAGAGTGGACAGAAAATTTCCCTTTTTAAGTTCGTCCAATATAATCCCTATATATAAAAAATATGTGTTATAAAAAAGGTATGACTGACATATAAATATTTTAATCGACCATGTTAATGTAAAGAATAATTGGAAGGGGCAGACTTCTGCTAAAACAAAATGAGATTGAGCCTCTGGCCCAATTTGGTTTTTAGATTCATTACGTCTCCGTTTTTAGAAGCTTCCTACTTTACACGGACAGCCAAATCACTAAGACCACACTCTGTATAACTCTTAAGCTATTGGAATGGCATGCTTTTGTAGACATCCATATTCTCTGTGAGTATTGTAGCCTCTAGCATCTTCCCATAATTAGAATCTGTTGCCTCTTGGGAAAACTAACCTCTAGCTCTTCAGTCTATAGTACTAAACATAACTGTCGAATATTCCATTTGATCTATAGAATATCCCAGCCTCTGGAACCGTCTGACTTAAGAAAACCTCAGCTTCTAGGTATTGCCTTGATTAAGAAACTCCCAGAATAAATGCTCCCAACATATGAGAGGAGAGAACTGGGACAGTTTAAAGACCTAAAAAAATTTTAACCTATCGAAAGTCCTAGTCTATAAGAAATCATAAAAATTTTGATTTAAAATATTAACCATCAGCCCAATACAAATGTTCACAATAGGACTCTCTGAAGCTCTGACCTCCAACGACTCACAACCTCAGAGAGAAGAAAGTTCTTGATCTTTTTCAAATATGACCCCTTTCATCGGATTTTTAGACATGCAAATCTTTTAAGACATCTTTTTTTAACGGTATTCAACTCCGAATGTAATATAATCTTCATTATAAGGAAATTATAATTTATCCATCTCAATTTTTTAGGTAAACAATTGTGCTAATTTAGCCAATTCTCTCTAATACACAAGATTATGTAAAATAAAAAACCGTTCAATATTGTGAGTTAAGCATGTACATAATTGCATTAGTGCTTTGTACTTGCAATAAGAGAATTTTAATAGCTATAATCTTGTAAGGAAATTTAAAATTTATCTGTAATTTTGACTACTCGAATGATGTCATACTATATTTGTTGAATATACGGAAGATTTTGTATGCGAATGAACAACAGCGTAAACGACAAAAAAGTAGTTTAATACAGCAGTAAAAGAAGCGTAACAGCTGAAAAATACCCAACAGTAATATTTATTAAAAATGTAGATGTCTATAGAAACTACAAGGGAAACTTATGAGATTTCTTTAATTTGTTGGACAGTTCAGTTTACTCGTTCAAAAGTATTTCAACTCTCAATAAGTCGGAGGACCACCATCTGGAACAGGATGCGGTGCCCAGGAACAAGACCAGGACTTACAAGGTTTTGTTATTTTATTTACTTTTATCATTTAGAAATAACAATATCCACTATCACTACCTCTTGTTACACAAAGCAGTATATATAATATTTTTATCAAGTATAAATCACAGCACAAAACACTGGAACAGTTCATATGTAATGATAACGTTATAACAAAGTATACATATCATCATTATATATAATTTATTATTTAATTTAAATAATTATTTCAGATTCCATTCTTTTAGTTGTGCTATAGTTATAGTAGTTAACAAATTCCCATTCATCGATTTGTGTAGAAGATACAATATTTTTGTAATAGGCTATTTTTATCATTCTGTACCCGAAGCGTACAGGGACACAGTTTATATTTTTTCCCAAGGAACCGAATCCTATATGCACTTTTTATCTATTGGCAATAGATAAAAAGTGTCTTAGGCTATTTACACCCTAACCTAAGAAAGAAATCAAATTTAAATTATATTTTATACACATATTTGTCTTTATAGTATGTATAGACAATCGCATAACAAGAAAAATTCGTTTTAATATTAGTACTAGTGATGGCGTAAAGAAGCAATGTTGCTAAGAGAAAATTAAGGTACACGCGTGAAACGTACATACAAAAACTGTTTAAATTGTTTATACATGGAAAAATCAAAGGACAGGTAATATATTAACTGGTTTTTTAGATAATTTTACATATGTGTGTTTAGTATCCATTCAACGCGTAGCATGTAAGAGAAACATCAGCTGGAATAAGTGCAATGGCCAGTACCAGGGAAGGCCTTACATGGATAAGTTACTTTTATAATTATAGATCTAAGTTGTTCTTCATAGTATCTCTCGTTACCCAAAGCAAAATTAAATCCTAGTTTTTGCAAATATTAACTACAGCACATAACACACGAACAGTTCAAATGTAATGATAACGGAGTAAATTCTATTTTATTCATTTTGCGTATGTTTTAATTTAACCGTTTTCGCTTTTCTTAAATAATTTCTATTTAATCAATGAAATATTTTGTAATCTTTGTGTTAGTATAGCAAGAACCTGGTCTTGGACTGTTTTTTTAATTCTGTCTGTACCCAAAGTGTGCAGAAAGAATCAATTCAGAACTTAGCAACTTCATCTAACAATCTCAGTAACACTTTGTATTCGCTCTTACATATCTGCTAAATATTTCAAAATTTATAAGGAGAAATAATTCCTAAACTATTTATAAATGTATAATGTTTGTGGCAATTTCGCAATTGGATAATTATTCACCTTGAGTTGCAAAACAGTTTATGACTTTAAAGCCTTACTTCACCCTATTAGATTTCGATGTCACTTTCAAAAAATTCTGCTTTCTACAAACTAGAATGAGTCGTGATGAAAAATGCTTCAGCTGAAAATGAGAGAGTACTCTGCAGAAATAAACCATTACCAAAGTGATTTTAGTCAACATCTTGGTTAACAATAGGAGTTAAATAACAATAATATTAAATCTCCAGAACTGACCAGAGAATTTTAATTTTTTTTTTTGGGGTTATTAGGTACTCTAAGTCGGCATTTTATGGTCGATAGTTTTTAAGCAATTTTAGGTGTACGAATTCTTGAATTTAAAAACTTGTATATGCGACGAGTAAAGGTGGTATTAATTTTGGTTCTTGCAAATTAAAGTTATGAACGGTTTTCGTTTACTATATTCTTTTGTTTCGGAGATACGCATCCTTAGGAATAAATTAGTTAAAATTTAAATTGCATTGTGCATGTATTTATTGAAAGATACTGCTCTCTTAAATCTAATTCAAACAAGAACAATACTCAGTTTAGATATGCTCAGAGACCCTCCAGTCATTAAACATGTATTATATCAAAATGATTTTATTTACAGAAAGGTTGGATTACGCCACACCAGGTGTCACAAAAAGCTTCACTAAAATTCCATCCACTATTTAAAGTCTACTGCTCATTTTATTGTTGAGATGTCTGTATGACAGTTTTACATTCTCCAGAAGATCCAAGAAAAACCTTTTCAGCCTACTGAGTAGAAGGCTTTAGTAAACGCTCAGACAAATTCCCTCGATGGAAATGCACCACTATAGAACTCGTTCTTCTCTACGGAAAACGATTTATAAAAGGTTTTATTCATATTTCTACAGTGATCCTTTTCTAGCTAACAACCGGATACATACAACTGTTTATATTGAGTTAGGTTTTACAGTTGGGTTTGAATAATAACAGTTACGGTTAGTTATCAGTTACGGCTATCAGTTAATATTACTTAAAATTTTGCTAAAATATAATCTTGTCACATATTTAAAAACACTTCTTCCTAGTATTTTTTCATTTTTCTTTATAAATACGCTGCATGTATTAATATTTCAAAAGTCAAGATCACGTGTAATTGTATTTAGTTTAATTTACGAATTTATTTATTTTGCTTCGTTTCTCAGTACAATTACAGTTCTACATAAGACCTGTGAGAAACATTTAAAAATGCTTAACAATAACCAATGGAGCGACATGAACTACCATCGGACTATTGCCTATAATAAAAGTTTGCCTATATTCCTGCAAAATTTAAAGCAAAAAGATCATAATCTCTACAATATATAATGCGGACGGACTGAGAGATGGACAGAGATGCAATGGGATAGACAACTAGAGAGACATTAAAGTTTTAAGCTTCTCGAATGATACGATTCATAAACGCTAATCCCGTAACCGTAGAAGAAAAGAAAATACACTAACGGAATGTAATTAATTCATATGTTTTCTTGTTGAAATTTATACTGATGTATAACAAAAATCATTAATAGAAAAAATATAAATTAGGAAGGTAATTCCGATACCGAAAGAGACTCTAGCGTATCCGCAACAGTGCTACCGGCGAATCAAATTCTTCTTAGAGGGACAGGCAGCTTCTAGCCGCACAAGACTGAGCAATAACAGGTCTGTGATGTCCTTATATATCCTGGGCCGCACGCGCGCTACATTGAAGGAATCAGGGTGTCTTCCCTGGCCGAAAGGCCCGGGTTACCCGTTGAACCTCCTGCGTGCTAGGGATTGAAGCTTGCAATAGTTCCGATATATAATAGTTGAACGAAGAATTCCCGGTAAGTCATAAACTCGCGTTGATTACGTCCCTGCCCCTTTGTACACACCGTCCGTTGTTACTACCGATTTAATGATTTAGTGAGGTCTTCGGACTGGTGCGCGGCGAACGCCTCGTCCGGAGAGTTGACCAAACTTTATAATTTAGAGGAAGTAAAAATCGTAACAAGGACTTACGATTTAATTCTTATATTCTTTTAATCATTAATTCTTTATTTTTATTTCTTATTGAAATTAGTCTTTCCAGTATAATAGTTGGCTACCTTCTTTACAGTAAACATATAGCACTCATAAATTTTTAAAATTAAACTAATATTGAAAGATGTGTGGTTGTTTAACGATCTTCTTTAGGGTAATTTAACTTTCCAACATACTCCATTACCAGCATGAACTAATGGAGGACACTGAGTATAACAAATAATAGTCAGATATGTAACATAAAGTAAATAAAAGATTTAATTATAGTTGTAGTAAAAAGACTAAGAAAAGGGAAAGTTTTTTAAATTTGTACATTAGTATTTTTACCCTCAGAATAATAGTATAATAAAAATAAACGCTTCTGCTATGTTTGGAATATATTTTTCTTCACGTGGACTAGATAGTAATAAACTTAGCAGTACTTTGAAAAATATTTATTTGACATTTTTTTAATATCTTTGTGATGAATTTACTTTAACTTTAGTGGGAATGAGTATAAAAATCTAGGACAAAGATGCTCAGAAACGCCCAGGCCGCAGTTACTCGGAGTGATCAGCCCGCCTTTAAGAGTCCTCTATATAGTCAAGTACCAGGCGTTACCGCAAAACATACGTCAACACCAGCAACAGTAGGGCGTACCATAACATGGTTACTATTTTGTATTGTAAAAGAGAGATATGCCGTGAATAAAACAATAACCACACTAAATGAGACCACGAAATGTATTAGGCTAAATATAACGTAAAATTAACTAAGTTTATATAACAATAAATTGTGGAGCGTATGGCCTAAAATTCGGTACTCATCATTACCCTGGAGCAGTTTAAATGTTTCCTACTTATATGATTCTATGATCACATTCAAAAATATTAGTACAACATATTCTGTAAAATGTAGCTTAATACTTCTGTGATGATGGTTAAAACAATAAAACAGGTACCAAATTAAAACAATTGTGTAACTTTAAGCTGTTCTGAAGGATGTCTCACTGTCGATTAACGCGCTGATAATGTTTCTAATAATGTCAAACACCAATGAAAATTACATAATTCACAAAACATCACAAAAAAGCTAAACTATTATTAAGATTTGAACTGTGAGAACCGTGCTTCGTGTGATAGTTAACTGTTACTATGCTTTCTTTTGTTACAAAAACATACAGTTTTATAGATCGATGAGTCCAATTTTGCTTAATGTGATTGAATATAATTTAAAGTTTAATATTAGTTTGCTTTTATGTTAAAAAAATTTAATTCTATCCGAATTGATCGCAATGAAACTTTCATACAAATCCGGAAAATGAGAATCGAGTTACGGCTATGAGTTTTCTTCGATTATGTCCTTAAACTAATTTTTCATGGAGATTTGTAAATTATAAAAAAACTAGCTGTTCCCCGCGGCCTCGCACGCTTTTTGTAAGCTTTGCTCGTGTATGAGCACTTCTGGTTCAAGTCAATTGTCAACGCCGATGTAGAGTTTATCTTGTTGACACTATCAAGAAAGTCTGCCAAAAGTGTATGTTTATAGCCATTGTACACGTACATGTACTTAATAATAAAGTGGTGTAACATTCAAGCTATAAGGCCAAACAGAAATTCTTTTGAAAAACAAATATCCGTAAAAACTTAGCGCCTTCACATAGTGTGTGGTTTTTATACAGAACTATCTCATAATTGTAGTTTAACAATGCGCTTTAATAACTTATATATTTTGCAGCGCCTCCTGGTGGTGAGTTACATCAATGGGCATTAGCATATAAACCTTGTGCGTGGAAAAATACATATACATACACATTTTCATAATGATCGGTCAAATAGTTTCTGAGTCTATAAAGGACAAACACACAAACATTCATTTATACATATAGATTAAACTAGTATTTTGTGACTCGTAAATTAGTTTGAAAATCTGCGTTTATCATCCGTATTCCAAAATGTTTGGCGAATTTTAAATATTGGTTTACAAACAATAGGTGTAACTTAGTATTTCACTAAAAATCAATATTTCTAGTGTTGTGGGTTCTCAATGTCTAAATAATTTATTTTACCTTAGTAATAAAGGCATTTTGAACGTTCTAACTGTTCTTGTTTCATGGTAAATACAATCTTAAACAATAAATTTATTTTAATATGTATTAATAGTATAAGATTGAAATTAATTGGGACTTTAAAAATTAATTATTATTAATACGGTAGTCAAAAAACTGTAAAATCCACATATGGGTTTTTAAGAAATGAAATTATTAATGTAGTTCAACGTTCATACCGAACATTATCCCTAATTAAAGGGTCTTCACAGTCATACATTTACACATACTCTAAACTGAATAAGGGAACTTATTTTATTATTTTAAAAATTAAGTTTTTTTTAAATGTTTGTCTTTTATGGTATGGTACTCATATGACTGTATAAAAACGTAACATTAATTAGGTTTTAACTTAGAGTAGTAGACGTGAGGTAAAGCCACAATATTCATACTATTTAGAAAAGATGTGAAAAATACTCAACAAAGATATTAAAGTTATTCATATCCAGGGAAACAACGATTAAAGTATTTTAGTTGTTTTTTTTATATGCAATATTTTAGTTTTATGTCAAAATTCTCAAAATTGCAACACAGAGTATAACCAATACCTAAATGGCACCGAGGACCAGGGCCAGGATCAGGACTAGCAGGTAGTTAGCACGTACTGTTATTGTGCCAAATCCTCATTCACACTTTTATGGAGTTTATTTCTTAAACTAGAAATAATACTGCAATCATTAAATACCCAATGCGTTTCTGGCCGAAATGGTTAACTATTTTTCTCAAAATAGAACAAGTATTCATATGAATTTGGTTTTGTTTTATACATAATAGTAGTATGTAGTATGTATACTAGTAGTAACCTCCGAAATTAGATGATTTGAGGGAGCATGTAAAATAACTGAAGACATGAAATAATCAAAATCAAAGTCGGCTGTTAATTTGAGCAATACTGGTTGTAAATGTACAAAATGTCGAAAAATTTTGAAATGTACACATATGCAAAAAAAAGTCAACTAATGTCTAACTTAGAACATTTTGAAACTTACAAAAGAGCCCAAATTAATCCTGATTTGCTAATAAATTAAAAACATGTTTTCGTATAATATTTGTTATTTTAAAGTATTTCAAATATTATTTTACTATACATTAATTAAAGAATGAATGTAGCTACCGATTTAGTTGTAATACACATATTAATTTACTTCAGTTATTTGTTTTTTTTTTCTAAACGATGTACCTTAACCTGATACCTGAAGATAAATTCTCTAAACTCGAAATGTTCATGGTATTAATAAAACACAATAGGAGTGTTATATGTGGTTTATAACTCTTAAATGTCTTTATTTAATTTCCAAAAATTACCTAATTATCTTCTTCCTATATTTTACGGCCTTAATAATAAATCAAACCTTAAATCAAACCTTGATTTTTTCTACCCAATCTATAATTTTTGTTAATCTAAATTGTAATACAGATATAATTAAATATAAAAAAAACGCGATGTAAATTATATTGGGTTTTGTTTACAATATTTGCATATTATAATAAGCTAAGAGTGTACTTAAGATCTTATTGAGAGAGAACCAGCATGCACTTATTCTATTGTATCCCTAGTCCAACATTTACTTTTAATGATATAGTCAAATTAAGAGTAACCTCTTGAAAAGGAATTAAAAAATGTATTTATTATTTATATTATTTATTTATTTGCATTATTTTAAATAAAAAATAGAAACTAATAAATAATTATAATAAGGTTACATAACTTTGGAAATTAGTATATAATTATGTGTTATAAAGTTTTAAATGATAACCAACTAAGACATCAGGATATATTGATTATTCATGAAAACACAATCAAGGATTACCTCATATGAACAAAACATTAGTCACCATTAAGCAGAGATTACCAAATATGAATGTGTTTATTATATATTATATTAAACAATTGTAAACAGTTAAAGTGTAAATATAAACACATTTACAATTAACAGGATTTAAATCTTTTAAGAATTTCACAATTGTATTTATTACGTGAAGATTATCATAATCTACAATTAAAGTTAGTAAGCTTTGTAGGCTAACAGTCTAAAATTCAGACTTAAGGTTTTTAATCCTTACAGTATTCTATCTGTACTGAAGGAATCAGTTAACATTGTCTTTATTTCAAGATTTAAAATTATTTAAGATCCCTTTATAAATATTTAATAAAAAGTGTACAGATTAATTAGAGAATTCCTTTTTTAAATATGTCTAAGAGTCATTTTTTCAGGCATTTTATAATAGGGTAAGTATGGAAATAAATTTGAAAATAGTGAATGCTGGGTGACTTAGGATTAAAGTTGGTTAATTAATTATTTGCTGAGATTACAACCAGAGCACTCATCCATTTCACAAGAGAAAACGAAATAAAGTAATAAAGTCATATAAACAACTTATTAGATTACATTTTTATATTTTCAATATTATATTTTTACTATAAATAATAATGTTGTGTCTAATAAACAGTTCCATTGCAAAAAATAATAAAACGTTCTAGAGAATATTGCATAGCATATATTTAAATAATGATAAGGTAAAGTAGCTTCGTTCATTTGTTGTGAGTACAGTGATTCTTTGTTTAGATAAAATTATTAATAATAATTATGATTATCCATTGAAATGTAAAATCTTCTGTAATAAATCAATTAAAAAAATCACAATAATAAAAATTGTCATGATATTTTTCACGTTACAATGAAAACTAATCAATGTTATTCTGTATAAAATATACGTAAAAATAAAATATTTTTTTTATAGTCCCGTAAATTTAAATCGTACACTTATTATTAGGTGTTGGAAAAAAAAATATAATTTTTAAAAATTTAGTTTTTTTAAATAAAGTTACGAGTATTTTAACCTTTTAATTAAGCTTACAATAAGACGTTGCACTTAAAGTCTGACTTACGGATAGCGCGGGTCCGAATTCTGCCTGTAACCCTTGCACTTTATTAGTAGCAAATACTGTATATACTCTCCCCCTTATTCTATTTGATATGGCCTGTGAGGACGGGCAATATAAGGGTTAAAAGGGGATCGGCTATCCTTTCAATGAAAAAAGAAAAAAAAATCACACATACTGAACCGTTGAAGTACGATTTCTATTTCAAGTTTTTATTATTGTGGCCTCAACCTACAAACTGTATGACTTTCAATCTGAATATAATTTAAAATTCACTGTACTTCAATACGTGCGTTGACAAACGTTAACATATTACAATATAAGTTGTTCTCTCATACCCACGCATAGCTGAGTTGCTGTAACACCAGATTATATTATATACTGTGTAAGCTCATGCACATATCCAAGAGAACACATATATCTAAATGTTATAACTACAATCTCTGCCACATACTGTATGTACAGATGTTTAAAATTTTAAACTTTATAGGTTGTTAAATTGTTTAATTCTGGTAATTTTTAGGATTAACGAGATGACTGTTAAAATAGATTAGGATATTTTCATAAGCATATACAGAAATTCCTAAAATAAAAGTATCCCCTATTTTTTTATGAAAATCACCTTCGAAAATTATAAGTAATTTTTTCGTACTCACTTTGCTCAAAATTTAATCTCCGAGGATTTTTGTTATTCATTGTTTACCCTAAAATCAATGTGTAAAGGTTTGGAAATGATCAGGCAAACCATATGCAGTGATATGCACTATAGTCGAACTCGATATTGCCTTCATAAGAAATTCACCTAATAAATAACCTGCCTAGTTTTGGTTTCGATCTTATTTTAATCCTCTCTCTACCCAAAGTGTTCAGGGAGAATCTCTTTAATATGTCATAAGACATATATATTATCCATAGTTGTCCAAGTCCAAGTCCAAGTCGCTGTGACTGTGGGGGGGGTGGATCCCCCACATCTTTCAAGGCCTCTGCCGGTTAGGCTTTTGCCTTGTGTCTCGAGGGTCAAAGCCCTAGTAGCTTTCGCTACCTGTCAGTGGGGTGAAGTGTCGTGGACAGTCGAACTTGTAGTCGATGTCATCAGTATCCAAAGGAAGACGCATTTGGGCGACCTCCTGGGCGCGAAGCTCACGGATGTGATCCCACGGTGAGGACTCTGCAGCTTCCTCAAGGCTCGATTGCAGCTTCCTCAAGGCTCGATGTCAGGCCTTCTACGAAGCTCCTGATGGTAGGGACGTTGGACGAAGCCATAACTACGGTGTTCCTCACGAACCAAGGCGACCCAGTGGCCCGCCAGAGACACATGCTCTAGACAGCGAGCAACTGGCTTCTTGCGGTCTTGCAGGTGAGGTGGTACAATGCTGGGGCCGCATATGTGAGCACTGGTCGTATCAGAGCCGTGTAGAGCAGGACCTTCGTCCTGGTCGGTATCTTCATGGAGTTGCGCAGGGGGCCGATGCTGCTTAAGCCCTTCCTCGCTTGGCCACAGATCCTCTTGACGTGGGGTGTGAAGGTCAGCTTGGAGTCCAGGAGTACCCCCAGGTACTTGACTGAAGTCTTTCACGGTATGTCGTCGCCGTTGAGTGACAGGTGACGGCCCGTCCGCTTGTCTCCTTGTCCTCGTGAAGTTTATGGCTTCACATTTGTCAACGTTGACCTTAATCCTCCACTTGGTCAACTAGGGCTCCAGTAGGTGCAGCTGCCGCTGGATGTAGAACCCAGCCATCCTCAGGTTGGCAGAAGTGGCCTTGAGGAGCGCATCGTCCGTGTACAGGGAGAGCTGCACTCTCGGAGCGACCGGAAAGTCGTTTGTGTACCACAGGTACAGGAATCGGGCCGAGCACTGATCCCTGTGGCACACCAGATGTCACTGGGCGAGTCGTGGAGGTGGATCGGGCAACGCTGACGGAGAAGGTCCGGAGGTGGAGATAGCTGCGGAGCAGCCGGAAAATCCTGCCAGGCAATGGAGACGATGAGAGCTTGAAAAGCAGTCCCTCGTGCCACACTTTGTCGAAGGCCTTGCTCACGTCTATCAAGACCGAAGTGGAGTGGTGCTCCCTTCCTACAGCTCCGGTGATGTTGTTCAGGACTCTGCGAAGCTGAAGGGTGGTGTTGTAGCCGGTGCGGAAGCCGAATTGTTCTGTCCTGATAGACTTGAAGAACTCCTCAGGGAATCTCGCCAAGACGATCTTCTCCAGAATCTTGGAGAGCACAGGGAGGAGGGAGATCGGCCTGTGGTTCTCCGGGAAGAGAGGGTCCTTGCCGGATTTGGTATCATGATCACCTTGGTATCCTTCCAGGTGGTCGGGAAGTGAGCCAGGCGTAGGCATGAGTTGAAGATGCAGGTGATCATGACGATAACCCAAGCCGGCAGGTTCTTCAATGCTGGAGTTCCTAAGGTGTCCGGGCAAGGGGCCTTCTTCGGGCGAAGGCGGCGAATGTGGTCTTACACTTCAAGTGTGGTCACAGTGGGCAGTAGGTCCTCTTCGTCAGGTTGATATTCCTCCAGGAAAGTTATCAATCATTTCGAACGTGTCCTCGTCGTAGAAATCCGCGTGTAGGGAGAATTGGTCTTCCATGGTGTTGGCGAAGGCCTCTGCTAGATCTCCAGGGGAGTAGACAGTACCACGCTGTCCATGAAGTGGTCGGTTGGTCTTCTTCTCCCCTCGAAGTGCCTTGGAGATTTTCCAGATGCCGCCGACACCACCGTCACATTGAGGTTCCACAAGGTCATCCCACGCAGTCGCTCTGTGTTCAGCCAGGAGACGAGAGCACTTCCTGGCCTGGCGGTTGAAGGTCTGCTTGGCGTGGGGACATCGGGACTGCTGATACTCCCTTCGCAGTCTGCGATGAAGGCGAATATCCTCTCTCAACTCCTCGGGTAGAGGTGGAGTGATTGTCAGTCCGGAAGAGAGGAGATGGACGAGGCCGACTAACGATTAAGAACGCGTAACTATACCAAGTTAAATTTAATACATTCAACATTTCTAAATAAGGAGAGGAACTTATTAAATAGACATATGGTCTATAATTTGTAACCCATTTAATTAGTTACGGAAGTTTACGCAAGTGCGCTCTTCCACAAAACTTTAAATATTACAATATTTAATATCAACTATGATTAGGGACACATTTGTCGCTTGTAATACTGAGGTTTTCTCCATTAAGTAATAATTATTTTTTGTGTTATGACGAAATAAAAGTAGTTGTGCAGGATATGCGATAGCTTTAGTTTGTTTTCAAGTGAATACCTACTTGTGAAGACCATCCGTGATTAGATATTCGTTAGGAATGTTAAATTGAATAAAAGTATCAATAAGTCTCTGTGAATTTGAATTTGAATAGATTTTTTTGACACTATTTTATAATACTAGTGTTCATCTATTTACTCAAGATTTTTAATTATTTGAGTTTGTAAAAATGCCATGAAAAAATAGTTGTTTTTGAGATTTAATACCTGATTTCAATTTCATCCTTTAAAAGTAAAAGGTTATTAAAATATTCCTCTACTTGTCAGTACTGCTGGCCATAACGTTTTATAAAAGTAATCAAGCGAAATATATTGTAATTATACTTAGGCTGTTACATAGGTCCATTATTTAATATCAAAATAGAAAAAACATTACAAAACATGAATCAAAAACTGAAAAAGAATGATTCCTGCCTTTCTATATATGTTCCTTTTAGGGGAAAAAAATATTAAATTGAGTATAAATATAACTACAGGCGCTTGTAAACTAATAATATGGATTTTTATCTTTAACGATATCCATTAATTACTGTAAAAATTTCATCACAGTACGCATTTTGTACGATACTACAAAAGAAACCCAACTACTAAACCTGCAATGCGAAAAACACAACAACTAGCACTACACAAAATATTAGTATAGTTACAAGAAATTATTGACAAACTATAGCATATTAACTATCATAAAATAGTTTATACAACATCACTTATATAATAGCTAGTGGAACAATTTATTTCAGTTTAGAAAAACTATTCAATTATCATTCTTAACTAATGTCTGATCAAGGATCATTGTGATAATGGTTTTCTCAAGCCGGTGTTGATGTTGTATTGTATAGGGTATAAGATGACAAAACTTGGTTTAATGCCAATATAGTAGTCATAACGTAAACAAGTGTAACAATATTTATTATCCATGGAAACAACAAAGGACATTTATTAAAATAGATTTTTTTTAATAAATTCCAAAGTTTTGTTTACGAAAATCGCTAACTCTCACATTATCAGTGAAGCATCACGAAAGACAAAATGTGAAGGCCAGAAGTTTGATATGGACCAGGATTTTTTCATATTTCAATTTTATATTGAACACGCAGATCCGAAAATCTCTACCAGGATTCCGATAACCAGTCCCAGGACCAGGACTTATAGGTGAGTTACTTTTATTATTTAGAGGTAGTTTTAGTATGCTTGACACTAAAATAGCAAAAATTAGTAGAACAGTTCATATGTAATAAAACGCGTTTACAATTTATTAATTGAATTTTGAGTATTTTTTAGATTAGTTTATTTCTTGTTTCATAAAAGGAATCGTAATACAAAAAATTACGTTTGTTGTTTCTTTTTGTTTAATATGAGTAACTTTAATTTTGGTGGTCAATGATCCTTTTGTACCATAACTGAACAATAATAAAATGGGTTAAATATGTCTTTAAGTTAGATATACGCGCAAATGTTTTGTGACCCGTTCATACATAATTGATAACAAGCGATTACTAAGAGAATTGTTGTCTTATATATGTCTTAAATATATCTTTTTAGCATTTTATAGGAGAGTAAATATAGGCAATAGGTTGAAATTATTGAATGCTAATTAATGAAGATTACAATTCGTAATGTAATTATGTGTAATTGTTTAAAACTCAATAATTCTTAAAACGGACTATTACAGGTTTGAAATGAAATATGGATTCAACATTTTACTTTATTATATTAGTTTACCGAGATTTCTACCAGAGCTCTATTTCCTCCTTAAAAAAAGAAACGTAGTAGACAATTGAAGTTATATAGTTTACAGGAAAACCTTGTTAGATTACACTGTCACCAAAATAAAGACTTCATTTCACTATAAAAATAGTTTTATTTCATGATAAAATATAATAGATCGCTGTGGAGGTTCTTGGTGAACATGTTTTAAATAATGATAATTTATGTAGCTTCGTATAGTTTGACGTCATTTTTGTGGTTACAGTGGAACATTAATTTAAATAAATTACTGAGAACATTTCTATTTTCAGAATATTTTCCATGAAAATTATTTTATTTTTATGATTAAATTACAAGAAAATAATTATTACTTAACTGGTCAGTGAATTTACTAACTTTATTTTCCTTGCAATTACACATGGTTTTTATATGTTAATGTGTAATTTTGGAAGGCATTAGGTATTATTAGACATTTTGTTTTTCCATCTTATGCCTTATACATCCTCAGCCTTTTGTAATTAATATAGGAATTGTACATTTTTGCGCATTTATGTGGTTCTGTTTCTTTACTAAAAAAATATTGTTTCTTTCATTGACTGTGTACAACCTATGTTAGATAATAGTATAGCTAATGTTATTTACTATAGATAATAGGCTAAACATCAGATACCGTAACATAAAAATCACATAAATAAATCATTATAACGAGGGAAAGTATAAACGTCATTCGAGCAGAAATTACATGAACGTGCAGAGCCATCACAATGCTTTTATATCTTCCTCAAACTGTTACATTTCAACCTAATCTAACTTAACCAACAGGTATTAGGATACATTTGTTTGGTAATAAGCGTATTCCCTATTTTAGAAAGGAACAACTATGTAAGTAAAGGGCTCATACAAACCTTTTTGCGTGCTGAAGTAAACTCAACTTGTTTTATACATTAATAGTTACTGCCTCAAAACTAGTAAAATACGTAGCTTTTTTTTAGCGAGCCCTTTTGGTTTTAAAGAACAATGTGCTTTTTAACGTGAATTTTTCCATCACTAAGTTTCTTTACTGTATCTTCAAACTTTGATTTTCATCATTGTTAAGTGCGTATGTAAGTTTATCTCTATCTCAGTAGGTAAAAAGTTTTTTAATTTTTAACATATCAAAACACGTATAGGTGCAATGGCATCAAAGTAAAATACTAATTTTATAAATATAAACTTCATTTAACTCAGCACACAGAGGAGCACTACAAGTAAAACGATGCAGTGCCCAGAGGCAGGACCAGGGCCAGGACTCACATGGCTGAGTAATTTTAACATTTAAACATCACGATTTCCCCTCTCACTATTTCTTCTTAACCACAGCATCTTAGTTTTAATTTTGTATTGATTGGTTGATTATTTCATTCAAATTCTTTCGAAGTATGTAAGGATTGTAATTTTTAACGAATGTCACTTCATTTATGAGTATATGGAAGATTTAGTTTTAGCCGTTATTAATCCTCTCCGTAACAAAATAGTCCCGGGAGAATAGTTGATCAACAATATTCCTTGTCAACAAATCAATTTTGATTTTTTTAAATCTTGTATGTAGTTTATAAAAAAATATACAGCTGTTTCTGAGAAGTATTTCTTCACTAATTGTTTACAGCAATATTTTAAGCGTTTTAGAGGACTAAATGTTGAAAATTATATTAAATTAATATGTCCTAGCCTGCTAAATTGGTATTGCCTTACTAATTCATGTTAAATTTTAAAAACTCCATAATATTAAATACAGTTTTATAAAGGTTTGTAAGAAAATACGGTCTATAAATTTTTCATCATGCGGTTGGTTACTAAAACGTACACTAGAGCTCTCTTTCTTTGTAGAATAAATAAAAATATCCAATTAAGTGATAAGTAAGGGCGATTAAAATTATATTCCATTGTCAATTTTAAATATTTTACATTCTAATTGTAATTTAAAATAATTAAAATTCTGTTTCAAAACTAAATAGAATTAATGTTTGTCAAGGATAATGGATCACTTTGCTTATAACTTCTAAATCGACTGGAAAACCTGCTGATTAAACTATTACCAGAAAGGTTTTACTCGTTTTTTGAACACTGTAAATAAAATAAAAGTACTAAAAGATATAAAACTCCCAAGAGACTTAATTTTTGGCTTTATTGGATATTATGAGTAAATTATTATCGTGGGTATTGAGTTTCGGGACTATCAACAATGTGCTGGACTGGACAAGTAAACATAGACTTAAATTAATCCACGAGAAACTAAACCGATTATGATATCTAATTACTAATCTTTGATAGATTTTACATCTGTACGAAACGTTACTGTAAATGGAAATGTAATATCTTATTATAAGAAAGGTAAATACTTGGAAGACTGACAATAAAACTGTAACTCTAAGATGGATTGATGCAGTGAACAGACTTGGAAAGATAAGTTTTTACAACAATACATCCAATAAAAAACTAAAGATGTTTTTTGCCACTTTCATATAAATCTGTTAAATAAAAAATCCATGAATATGCCTTTTATTCAGCGAGAGTTTGTTAATGATGAAATCATAGATTTGAAATTTTCCTCTTTCAAATCTAGATCAAGCTCTAAAATAACAATAAAAAGCACACACTTAATTATATACACATTAAAGAAATACACATTAGTCTAGTCCTATGGTAAGCTTAGTTTTTAGACCCGCACAATATAAATCATTCCTGGTGTGTTGAGGAAGACCATTAAACAAATAGATAATGAAATCCTCCCGAATTTCCAGCATCACCCTAAGGAAGTGAAGTTTCCCGTCCTGGCGGGTGCTTCGATCAGAAACCTCCCCACGGTACAATAAAAATCTTGAGTGCCTTAATTTTTTATTATTGTTGCTTCTATTTAGGTTGTATTATTTTAACGTCTCCAATTCCTCTAAGAATAACCTTTGAAAACTCCATTAACGACAAGATAGTTTATTATTTCATTTTAATGTGAGGAATGCAGTTATTAGTGATTTTTGAGTGGGGTAAATATCAAGGTATCTTAAGTGACTGCGTTAAGTATTTATTAATTTTTTTTAGAACAAAGTAATAAGACGTTAAAAATCTAAAAAACGTCTAATATAACAATATCCCTGTTCCAAAGTTCTCAATGCAAAAAAACATTTTTATATAAACGCATAAAAATAAATTGATTGAGGGCATTTCTCAATAGACATGCTTAATAAACACTGGATATTATGGGTGTAAAAGGTTGATTATTACCTTATTATTACTTTCTGGAATAGTACTTAATGAACATTCAAGTCCCACATAAGATTGTTTAGAAAAAACTATTTCCCTTAAGTCATTGTTTGCAACAGATATTATTTTTAATATTATTAATTACTGTTAAAGTCCGATATTTATGTAGATGTTTGACAATACTTTTTATTTTATTTTCGATCTGTCTCAACGATATTGATAAGCAACATTACTAATGGAATGTCTTAAAATCCAATCTACAATACGTGAGTACGTGATGATAATCGCAAGAAAACACAGAAGCGCTTTTGCCCTTAATTATCCTTTTATCCGATATAGGTAGGTGAGAATTTGAATGATGGCTATGTATCTGCAGTCTAACATGTAGTATTTTAGGGAACTGTAGTATAAACAAGCTAGGGTCTGAAGATATGTCGAATTAATCTACGTATTAAGGATTTTGTAACTTACATCTTCTTCACTCTATTATAAAAAAATTGTTCTTAGCCTTGTAATTAACCATTCTTCCTTCTCTTATGGAAGTTATATGGTGAATATATAATCGTGGATTACCCAAAGTAAATAAACTCATTAAAAACTCATTTTTTCCAAATAGAGAGATATTTATTCATATAAAAAATACATTATCGCCACGGTAATTTATAATCTGAGGTCTTACCTGAAGTTTGAAAATTCATAAGAAGGGACCAACTATTAACACACGTAATGAAAAATTGTAAATTAATTTAAAATCATTCACACTACTAAATCATGATTTTCATTTGTAAAAGCAGAGTTTACATTGTGTACATTGGATTACAGGCCAATATAGCGCTGTTTTGGGGTTAATGGATTACAACATATAAAAATTTAAGATAATATGTGTTTTAAGAAAGAATAATTTATCACAGTTTTATTACAATTACATTTACTAAAGTAAAAAGTACTTAAAAAGACAGCTATTTAAATAAAATTTGTTTTCAGAGTAATTTCAAAATCTGGTTTTTTCGTTTTTTCACCGGTCAATATTCATTAACCGTACCTTAATCATTTGCAAAATGTGTGGATACAATATTTTTCCTATGACTCATTTAAAAAATATATAAAATAATTAATCACACAACATTCAGTAACACATGAAACATTTTCAGTATATATTATGCGTCAGCTATAAGTACAACTGTAAAATATAACAGTTTATAACTATATGCTCGAATCAATACAACCTTTCAATATCAGTATAGGAATTGATATCGTGTTTTACGTAGCAAGATCCGTTTACTGGATGAAAGGCAAAATCGAGTACGAGTAATTCCGAACTCCATTATTCAGATATAATATGTAAATTGTTTTGAAATAGCAGAGCAGATTAAAATGACAATAATTTAAATAATAGCTTTTAAAAATAATCATTATACATTTCTTTTATTACATTTACATTAAACATTGTTTTCTGGTTATTTAAATAGTCTTTAGAATTAAAATTACATAGGATTAAGATTATTCCAGTAAAAACGTCATAGTATAACTTTACAACAATTGACTAGTACTTATATTTCATTCATTGTATTTGTAATATTTTCATATTATGTGCTATGAAATACATGGTCCTTATTTTTAAACAACCATAATAATTTTTTTACCCAAATGTTTAATATTGCCATATTTCTTAAGTAACCTCTAAGGAGAGTAAAGTTTCATTTGCGGCATTACAAAGATGAAATAAGAAGTCATAGATTAATACAAACAGTATATCATTATTAAAGGTTAACATAACTGTTAAGTTTGAATTTTGTATCTGAAGTGGTTTTTTGAGTAGTTATTTTTTCCCAAAAATCACATACAGACAGACAGACGCTAACGAAGCGAAATAGGGCACCTGTTACATTGCATTATTTGTTAGTTTTGGCCTGCTGATTAATGTGGCAAAGTTTGTTCGAATGGTTGCTGGACACCCTGTATATATATTTTTTACATACAAGGTGAATCAGAAATATGGTAAAATATTTTAAGACGTGGTTTTAGGAGCTAAAAATAAGAAGAAAATTTTTTATAAAGGTAGGTCCGGAAACGCTCTATTAGTGAGTAATGGCTGGCAAAAGATAACGCTTTGTTTTTAGTTCACCTGGTGGAATTAAATGATTCTTAAATGTTTTGTTCTTACTTTTTAACACAAATAAGGTGGATTTACCAGGAAAATCACCTTAAAAATAAAATAAAACCACTCTAGAGGTTGTAGTGTGGACATTTTTTTAAAAAAGGATAAAATTTGACATCCAAACAGCTTTGTTGAAAAACGCTTTAGACTAATTTTAATTAATCCCTCTCTAATGCAAAATATTATGCATGATAATAACATTTTTCAATATTCTGATTCACGCGTTTATATAATTAGATTAGTGACTTTGCTTTTCATGTAATAAGATTTTTAATAGCTGTAATTTTGTGATGAAATTGGAAAGTGCTTTCTATTATAAATTACTTGAAGTTTTGCATACAGTATTTGATAAATATATACGTAGGTTTTTATTTGTAAATGAACAACAGCGTAAACGACATATCGAACACTATCCTTGGATATTTTATACCACACACCATAACCTAGTACAGAACATCAATCTTTAAAATCCTGTTTTATTCCACGTTTTGTCTGTCATATTTTACAATTTATTGTAATAAATCAATTGGTTAGTTTCAATACTACAACAAGTTCCTTTATGTATTTATAATTTCTTTGTTTAATTCACATAGTTTACGGAGATGTGTACTTTTGGTATTAGTTTTACCTTAGTAGGGTGCCCTCTGGATAGCAGTTTAGTTGCCATTCTATTTATCCCTGAAACTGACATTGAATTTACTATTAGTAAGGAAAATTTCATAAAACATGATATAATCTAAATATAAGATTTGGAATATGATTAGTAATTCATAATATTGTTTTTAATTCATTTAGCCCTTTAATATCTCTTTTACTGTGAAAAAGAGGCACTGGCGTGAATTTCTGTGTATGGAATGAATAAAAACTTATATACCACATTTTAGTGCAGAATTTGCTTCACTCTGTGTTTCAAATTGCTACGTACTCAAAACAAGAAACGTATTTTCAACAAAGAAAGGTAAAGGTATCCGCGATTCTTGATCTTTGTCAATTAGCAAACACTAATTTTCATCTCATTATCAATATTTAGGCTGATTTAAATGCCAGGAAGATTTTTGTTAGACAAAAATTAGTAAATGAAGATAGAGTTTGATAAGCAGACTATGGTTTTACATAGATTAGTACAAATCATTGATATCTAATATTCATGTATTGCGTTTAAAAGTTATACTGAAGTATCTATGGTCATAATAACAATAATAATTGTTGACTAACATAATTAATATAATGCAAAGAGGGTTAATGTTATAAATAGGCAAATAATCTGTAACGATTTAAAAACTGGAAATAGAGAAAACCCTTATAAGCAATGAAATTGCAAACAGCATAAAGAATATTTATATTAATAAAAACTATACGTAATTATTTTTGTTTTCTCCAGGGTAGTAATGATTAAATGCTTTCCGGAAGTTTTGTAGCATCTTCTGCAGAAAATCATACTTCTCTTCTGTACAAATACTCACGGGGATAATCTGCAAGGAGGTCGGCTGATACGCCACATTTTAAACTTTTTTTTAACGGTTCTCCGCGAGCTTTCGAATATCTGTTTCTATCTATAACAGAAAATACGTTTATTACATTAAAAAGTGTTTTATAGTTTATACAAGTTAGTCTCTGTTCAAAAATCAGTATCGGTTAGTTATTTCGAAAGTAATATCGTTTGTCAATATCTATATAAAAAACCGGTTCAGTTTATCGTACTCTACCCGTAAAGGATTCTCATAAACAACTATACAATTTTTATAAAATACGACGAAAAACAGTTTCAAAATCAATGTTCGTCAAGTCTGGTTATTTGTATTTTGTTGACCAATTTTTCCCTGTACGCAATTAGGTATAGACACGATTAAAACAGCATAAAACAAATTATGAATTTTATTAAATATATTAAATTTGCATTTTCGTTTTCTGTGCTGTTGTAGTGCGTTGTGCTGTGTACTAGGATGTAACCTCATTTAGTTAAAGAAAGATATTGAATGAAAATCTGTGATATCTAAAGAATGAAAGTAACTCCTGCATGTAAGTCCTGATCCTGCTTCTGGCCATCATACCGTCATACTTTAGGTTCTTCCACGACGTTCTGTGATTTAAACAACGTGCAAAATGCTCTAATTTAGACTTAAATTTAGAGTCGAAAAAATTGAAGATTGGTAGATTAGAAGTCATGAGATACTGGAAGTACTCGAAGTTGTACTCATAATTAATGAGCTCTAGTAAATTCCCAAAAAACAAAATCTCAACAGTATTTTGCTACTTATCGAGACAACTTATAATCATTACAACGTCCTCTCGTCAGAAGGACATAACCCCAACTATTATTTGAATTAATCCTCCAAATAAAATATCATCAAATAACCTTATTATTTAAAATTGTACTTTATATTACTTTTAAATTAGATGTCTCGCATGAAAGGGCTAATTTATAATGTGGAAATATAAATTTTACTTACCGACAAGGCGCGCTAGGTCTTCTATGAAGCTTAGCCTAATTCATTGGTTGGACATGAACAATCATGTAACTCATTTTTGTCTATGTAGAAATTTCATGCAAGTCTTCATACCAGTTTTCTGGTAAGCAAGTGAGGATACCAAAACGCAAGAGTGCGATAAAGTTATACATTGACAACAACGTTTAACATTGACTACAATATACTATTCTTTATTTTTACTCTACTAATAAAAGAGTTTACTTCATCTTGCCTGATAGTAATTGGTTGCTTACATATTTATTTATTCAACTATTTTCTCGTTTCCATCATGGTTACCTATAGGAACTTTGCAAAAATATTCAGTGACGCTCATCCAAATCCATCAGTTATAATGCACTAATATCAAACACAGTGTTACTCAAATTACTATTAAGTAAACTATTAAGTCTTCTAATAAACCTTTTAAAACAATACAAAACTGAAAATAATCTTAGAGATAATATAAATTTAAAGTTCTTATGCGAGGTTTTCATGTTGTCGAAGTAGATGTTTCTCAATAACATTGACGAATACAATGTTTTCGATAATTAGCAATCAAATCTGATATGACCTTAAAGTCGAGTGAAGACAATAATATGATTTAATATAGTGGTGTTTTTTTCTATGAATTTAAAAGAATGCATCCACATCCTCACGTTTCAATACGAAATGTTCGAGGCTCTGTAAATATCTAGTTTGCAATTTACATTATTTTATTTCAAAGCTAATTGGGTTTTACAGTTCTGTGTGTAGATTAAAGATTATTGTGTACAAAATTATGGTAACTCAGTAATTAATAAGAGAAAATATTGAATAGCAATTTCTACTAGCATTTATTAAGATTAAAGTAAAATGAACATGTAACAATCAGAGCCTTAGTTGCCCAGGTATCTGGGTACAAACTGCAAAACCTATAAGTTTAGATGGCTCGGCACTTCTTAACTTAATTAAATTAATGGTTCCCATCTGATTTTGCAGTAGATTGACTTTTCCTGACAGGGTGTGATGAAAATTCTATCCCGATAAAAAAAAAGTTATGTAAAAAGTTTTCTACCAAGTAGAACCCGGGTATTATTTCCAAATATAGAATTTTAATTTACTTTCTTAAGAGTAAAATTATCATTAATAGTGTAAATTTAACTAAAATAGTGACATAGGAATTTAAGCATTTGTTTCTATAACTGTATAATTTCAATTGGCAATTTCAATCGGCTATTGTAAAGTGGAAGAGAGCTCTGGTGGTAATCTCATCATCTCATTGAATAAATTAAAAGATTAAAGACCATAATTCTCCTTAAAATCTGTACAAAACCGTTTTTTAGATGTGATTCAGATTAAACAAATTAATGCAATACATTATAAATTTTAATCCTAAATGAGCTAAACATTTACTAATTTAAAATTATTTTCGATATTTAAAACTAGTATAAAATGCTTGAAAGATTTCTCTCAGGACACATTTAAGTAAGTAATTCTCTTGGTAACCTTTATACCTTTTTATAAAATATTTGACAATGGATATTAAAACCTTTCTATGAATTTCAGGACAAATCTTTTAAACTGATTCTTTCTGTACACTTAGAGTACTGAAGGGATTTATTACCATAAATCACAAGTGTTTACGGTTCGTCCACAAAAAAAATACGAAAGTTATTTGTAGGTCAAGATAAAACAAGACAAAAAACTTATTGTATAATTCAATTAAAATGATAATCCTTTTAACTGCAAATGGAACTGTTCCACTGTATTTACTATTTTTTAATTATCGCTAAATCTAAGATGGAAATAACTGATTTCATTAAGAAAAAAAAGAAAAAACTTTGAATTGTAAATCAATAAAGTAACTCATCTATAATTCCTTGTCTCGATCCTAGTCTTCGTTAGCGTACTCCGGGTACTGCGTGTTGAACGAATTGAACATTAAAACGAACAATGAAAAAGGATCTTATCCTTGTCAAGATTTTGGTCAACGCACTTGTTCCAGGTCGTGCTTCTATAACCGTGTGTTCAACCAATTTTGTAAATAACACTATTGAGTTTAACAAAAACTTTTGTGATACCTGTTCTTTGTTCTTTCTATGGATATTTAAAATATATTAATGTGTACACTGTTGTATTTTTTTAATCTTTCTTTTTAATGCTTTTCATCTTCACTTGCTTGTTTACGTCATGACTAACATTAATATTAAATCGATTTTTTTATCAGATTACCCGAACAAATACATTACTATAGAGATAAACATGTTTTATTTCTCGTCTTATATTAACGTCAAAGTGATAATTTATGATAATTTAGATCCAATATTCAGGAACAATACTCGATATGTCATGTCATTGCTAAATAGTATATCTGCAACGAAAAGAACCTATTTAGATTTGAGTTTTCACTTTGATGTATCTAACTTAAATGGTCTACATAACACTCTATGCAGACCTGTGACATTCTTTACAGGTTGTAAAGTTCCTTAGAGCAAATAACTTATTATAGCTATAACTTATTAAATAAACAATACATTATTTGAAAAGTAGGTTTGAGAGGATGAGGATTAAATACTATTACTTTTTATTTTGAAATAGTTTACGCCGATCTGCTTCTTTACTAATCAACACCTGACCTAGAGTCTCTTTCTAGGCTGAAAAATCGCATCCACTCAGCTGGAGTGGTCAAAGACAGTCAAATATTTAGGACTGACTCTAGACCATAAGCGTACGTGGAATGATCATCTTAATAATATCCTGCACAAAGCAAAGTGGGCGCTCATGACGTCCAGGAGACTTGCAGGGAATCTCATGGGGCGTTAAAACCCCATATAGCACTATGGCTTTACAAAGCAGTTATAAGGCCTCAAATCACTTATGGTTCATTAGTCTGGTGGACAAAGGTGAATCAGGTAACTGCCAAAGCCAAGCTTGAAAGCTTACAAAGGCTTGGCACAATCTTTGTAACCGGAGCATTCAGGAGCAGTCCCTCAGCGACCCTCGAGGTGGCTTTTAGGACTTCTACCTCTTGATGTCCATATAAAAGCTGAAGCGCGTAAGTCAGCTTATCGGCTGATGGTTGCTGGCTTGTGGAGGAATGGCGCGTCTAACGCGAGCCATGGCGCCATCACTGAAGCTGTAAACCCAAGCGCTATTCTCGAAATGGTCTCTCCGACACAATGAGAACGGAGTTCGTATTCAATAAGCCATTCTCTGTTGACTTCTACTCCAGAGATGAGTGGAAATCGCAAGATAACATCCCAACAAGAATGAACATCTGTATAGTGTCAGACAGTCAGGCAGCTCTTAAAGCTCTTGACTCCAACAGCATTTCCATCCAGGCTTGTGTTGGGAGTGCTTTAACACTCTCTGCAAGCTTGGATCACGCAACTGTGTGCGTCTTGGTTGGCGTACCGGGCCACACAGGCATAGGTGGCAACGAATGCGCCGACAGGCTTGCCAAAAGCGGAGCAAGCATGCCATAACACCGGTCCAGAACCGAGTTGTGGTATAAGCAAGTCAGCCGCTTACCAAAGTATAAAAAAATGGTCCTGGAAGACACACCGCTTGCGGTGGCAGAGTCACCAAGGACAAGCACTCGGCAAAAGATGCTTGCCGATTCTAGCTCCGGATTCACCAGATGGCTGATGGGGCTGGGCAGGGATCGGGTTAAGCAAGTGATTGCCTTGATCACTTGGACACGGTCCACTTCAGGAAACACCTAAACACTCTAGGTTTACGAAATGAGGACTCGGAGTGTAGACTCTGCAATAAGTCTGAAGAGACTGCAAAACACATAATACTGGACTGTGAGAGACTGGGAGCAAGGAAGAAGGGCTCTTTTCGGTGATAAACAACCAGGCGACGAACCAGATGCTAGTATCGGGGGAAAGCTTCTTAGCCTAATTAAGGGCACGAAGATAGGCTTACCCCTCTAACATCAAAGGGGCACACAAATAAGCTCAGGTTGACGTGTGAGGATCTATGAATCTCCACCCCAATATCCCAAAGTAAAAAAAAATCAACACCTGTATGCCGCGGACAAAACTTAAGCTATAACTATTTTCATAACCGGTCTGCAATGTTCAAACCTATGCCCTAACACTAGTAGGGTTGCAGTACTGGTTTAATTAACTTTCTATACTCATTGCATAGTTGACATTGATTAATCTCCTGTACTTTATCAAATTAATATTTTACATTATTATACGTATCATGTTAGAGACGTTTTTAAATTTCTGCATACAAAACTATTATATTTATTCCAACACAGTTGTGATATCTCTTTTTATAACTATATCTACAACCCAGCATGGATTACTTCTGGCTGTTTTATACCTTCCAGTTGAACTTACCATTAGTCACAACAAAAACCGATGTGTCATTTAAATCTCGCCAACCTTATGGACGTCCAGAAGCGGAACATCACTAACCGCAAATTTCAAGACTATTGGGGTCAGGTAATTCGACAGCCTATTGTGGCAGATGCCTGTTGGTAAGGTTCGCTTTCTAAAAGTCACAGGTTCTTGCCTGCCTATACAAAAGGGTGTCCCACCCCCTCCTGTTTTGACTAAAGAGGCCAGTTCAAAGCTGGCCTCCCCTTCTTTCGAGGAGAATGAGATTACTACCCTAAATTATTTTTTATAGATCTCGAATAGGAGGCGGGTCCCTACCGCTAACCTTACCTTTCCAAAATATCCTGTCACTCCAGAAGCAGTGCAAAGTTCCTTATAGGACTAGGTTAAATTTTTAAGCTTCCTTTCCTATGAGTATCACTATAATTTGTATTAGATGAGTTTAAAAGTAAAGATTTTTACGCCGTTTGGGCCTTTAATATGGCTTTTTAATATATATTTGCAAAGGATGTAAAAACCTTTCTTCACGTGTATAATCTATTTCTTGAGAAACCGTTCTCTATCAATAAAAAGCTCTTTGATTTTTAAATTTTATAGCATGCAATATTAAACTCTCAGATATGACTTTTTAAATTTAAAAATAATCTTGGCCTTTTTACAAAATAAAGAGCAGTCAAAATCTTATTACCTTTTCTACCTACTTCTTTCTGAAAGTTAAACTTAGATCTAATTAATTCACAAATTTTATTTTCCACACATGACGTATAGTGTATCCTGCGGGATACTTTAGTTTATTATGAGAAGATGAAGTAGGTGATTTAAATATTAATCATCAGCAAAGTCATGTTTCAAGCATACTGAACTTTTATGATTGCTCACAAAATTATAACGTATTTGAAACCCCCGAAGTTTTATGCCACTCAACAAGGGTTTACTTGTACGTAATTCTGCTCTCCTAAGATATTTATAGTGGTAAATTCAAGGATTTTTCCAACCCATATACCTATTTATTACCTCACCGGTCTCTAGATTAAGATAGCTTTCCTTTGCAGGTAAAATAACGTGTAAATTGAAACCTACTTCTCCATACCACATTGTTTCTTATAAGCCTCAAGAATTTACATTAAAATAACTCTGAAATAATGTAAACAGTCGGAATTTTAGTGCTTCTGGCCCCAGCCAGCTTCCAGTTTTAAGGGTATTTTCTAGACTATGAGCTCCCATTCCTCTGCATTCTGCAGGAGCTGCATTCCTCTAAGAGATTTCAGTCACGGTAGAGCTACTATGGAATTTCCCGGCCCTTAAAAGCTCTTAGCCTCTAAGATTTTTCGTCCTCTGAGAGCTGCCTGATCTCCTGTAGTTACCTGTCTTTGGGAGGCCAAAATCCTTGGAACTCTCACACTCTACCAGCTCCTAACCTGATACTGCAGGCAGTTTCTGAAGAATTAAAATTATGCACATCTCGGTCTGTTTCAGCTCCTGCTCTCTTGGAGTTTCTGGGATCTTCGTGCTTCCGGTGCCTAGTAGCGCTTGATATTTGAAACCTAGACGCGTCTAACATCTCTCAAATTTGAAAGGTGTTAGCTTCTGACAGTTCCCGATCCAGGGACGTTTTGGAAGTCTCTAGGATCTCCCGGCTAATGGCGGATCGTAAACTTTGTCGGATATTGGGAATTTTTAGATTTTCATATATTCCTCAATGCTACTGCTATTACAGATAATTTTAATTGGATGTGGCTCATTGTTGGCTGTCTCACGAGCTATCAGAGGTGACTGGGTGATCACGAGTACCAGGCGTTCATGTTTAGAGGTCCTTAGCCAAATAATACTCTAATAACGGACTGGTTTTGTAAAGTGTTTATTCAAACACACTATGTTTTAATGCCAAAACTGTAAAAACATCCATTCCAAGTCATTCTAAAGTTCCAAAAGCCGTGCAGGCCTGTTTTCAAAAGTTAACTCCTGCTGCATCTCCCAAGCCTCTAGATATAAAAAAATATCTGTATGCTGTATGTCAAAATGTGAATTTACCAATAGCCTTGTACCAAGAATGTGGAGAACCACCACACTGTAAAAAAAAACAGGACGGCGACTCCTGAACGCTTGCTCTCGCAGGCTTGAGTTCATCTGATGAACAGATATCAAATTTATATTAACATTTCCCGAACGCTCAAAACATTTACAACTCGTTTTTAAACGCTGTTTAGTGTCACACGCACTCATAATTCACACGAGTTACTGATAATATATTGAGAGGCCATTATGATCATTTGAATGATACTGATTGAAGTCGGAGTATTTGGTGATGAATGAATGAGAATGAGCAAATAAATGGCTATTTGAGTGTGTTGTGGTATGAAACTCTCAGTTTAATTATAATTTATTGCATTTATATTTAATTTAATATTCTCTGCAATGAAGATTGGATTCTTAACTACTATTGACAGTTTGTAACAAGGAACTATTTAATAAAGTAAATATAAACTATTATTGCTGAAATCAGCTTTAAAAAACTGCTATTTTTCTGTATACTCTTTTGATCTCTTCTGACAGACGTTAATTCCCGATTCCATAATCCAAATCTGATAACGTCTGATTTCAGACGCTGCGCTAAGCGGAAGGTGAAATTAAGCTGAAACTCAACATTCGGTAGGTTATATCAGTTATATTATTTAATAAACAACTTAAAATAATTCATTTAAGGATTTTTTGTATTTAGCAGTTAACATAAACTAATTTTTACTCATTGTTAAAATACGGCCAAGTACGAAATGATATTAAGGCTTTTAAACATAGGAAAGATAATAGGGTAATTTTTCAATTAAATAAAGACATTTAAGAGTTATAAACCACATCTAACACTCCTATTGTGTTTTTACTACCATGAACATTTCAAATTTAGAGAATTAATCTTCAGGTATCAGGTTAAGGTACACCATATTAGAAAAAAACAAATAACTGAACTGAATTAATATGTTTATTATAAATAAATTGGTAGCTACATTTATTCCTTATTAGTGTTAGAGCAAAATAATATTTTAAAGAATATCAAATAATAAATTGTATACGAAAACATGTTTGTAATTTAGTTGCACATCAGGATTAGTTTTGGCTCTTTTATAAATTGCAAAATGTTCTAAACTAGACATTAGCTGACTTTTTTGCATATGTGTACATTTAAACATTTTTCTATATTTTGTCCATATACCAGTATTGTTCAAATTAATTGACGACTTTTTGATCATTTCATGTCTTCAGTTATTTTAAAATCATCGAATTTCGGAGGTTACTACTAGTATACATACTACACACTACTCGTATGTATGAAACAAAAGCAAATTCATATGAATACTTGATCTATTTTGAGGAAAATAGTTAAACCATTTCGGCCACAACGCATTGGGTACATTGGTTAACAATAGGCCAAAATAAAAATGTACTAGCTTTTCTACAAAACGGATCAGTGCTATTGAACTATTGCAGTAATAATTCTAGTCCAAGTGACGATACTCAATAAAAATGTGAATGGCTGTAATTAATCGCTAAAGCAGATATGTAAATTGGTTTGGGTGACGAGAGATGGTGAAATATGAATCCGTGATTTCTGAACAATAATAGTATCTTACCTGCAAGTCCTGATCCTGGCCCTGGTCCTCGTTGCCTTTTAGGTGATGTTTACACTCTACGCTGCGAATTTGAGACTTCTTACTAAAATATTGAATATAATAAAACCACTTCTTTTCTTACTTGTTTCCCTGGATATTAATAATTTTAAGATCTTAGTTACGTATTTTTCATGTGTTATCTAGTTAGTATCTTCAATTGTGGCTTTACCTCACGTCTACTACCAAACATTCAACCTAATTAATGTTATGTGATTATACACTCATATGAGTACAAATATACAATAAAGAAAAACTTTTAAATAAAACTGGATTTTAAAGATAAGTTCCCTTATTCATTTTAGAGTATGGGTTAATATATTACTGTAAAGACCCATCATTTTCGGTATAAACGTTTAACTCTATTGCTCATTTCATTTTTTCAAAATCCTTATGTAGATTTTACAGGTTTTTGCTTCGCCGTAACGTATTAATAATAATTACTTTTTAAAGTCTAGTTAATTTTAAGTTAATATTATCAATAAATATTTAAATAAATTTATTGCTTAAAATTTTATTAAACTTGAAACAAGAACAGTTACAACGATCAAAAAGCCTTTATTATGGTTAAATTAATTATTTCACATTAATAACCCATGACACTACAAGTATTGATTTTTAGCGAAATACTAAGTTACACCTATTTTTTGTAAACCAATATAGTTCACCAAACATTTGGAACTACTGATGGTAAACTCAGATTTTCACAACAAATTTAAGAGTCACAAAATACCCCTTTAATTTTGTTATAATTTACAAATCTCCATGATAAATCAATTTTAATGACATATCTAAGACAACTCATAGCTGTAAATCGATACTCATTTAGCATTTGTATGAAAGTTTCATTCCGATCAATTCGGACTTAATTAATTTTTTTTAAATAAAAACAAATGAATATTAAACTTATATTATATTCAATGACGTTATGAAAAATTGGACTCATCGAACTATAACACTCTATGTTGTTTTAATGACACAGGTAGAAAGCATAGTAGCAGTTAACTAACACACAAAGCATGGATCTTACAGTTCAAATCCCAGTATTATTTTACCTTTCTTGTGATGTTTTTCGAATTATGTAATGTTCACAGCATTTTATCAGAAACAATACAGATGCTTAAGTGTCTGGCAATATTAGAAACATTATCAGCCCGTTGACCAACAGTGAGAGATCCGTCAGAACAACTTAAAGTTATACAAGTGTTTTTATTTGGTAACTGTTTTATTGTTTTAAACCGTGATAAACAGAAGTATAAGGCTACATTTCACAGAATATTCTGTGATCATATTGTTGAATGTGATCATAGAAAAATATAAGTAGGAAACATTTAAACTTTTCCAGCGTAATGATGAGTACCGCATTTTAGGCCATACGATCCATAATATATTGTTTTATAAACTTAGTTAATTTTATGTTACATTTAACCTAATCCATTTCGTGGTAACATTTAGTGTGGTTATAGTTCTATTCACGACATATCTCTCTTTTACAATACAAAATAGTAACCTTGAATCATGTTACTCCCCGTACGCCACACTGTTGCTGGTGTTGCGTGTGTTGTGCTGGGTAACCGCTGCTACTTCACTATATGGAGGACTCTATAAGGTGGGCTGATCACTCCCAGCATATGTGAATCGTCCTCAGTGTCTGCGGCCTTCAACTCCGCCATGATAGCATATCTTGGTGAGTGAGGTGATAGCATCTTCGTCCTAGATTTGTATACTCATTCCCATTAAAGTGAAAGTGATGCATTACAAAGAAAATTACAAAGATTGAAATAATTATTTTTCAAACTAATGTTACGTTTATTATTATCTAGTCCACGTGAATAAACATATTTTCCAAACATAGCAGAAGCGTTTATTTTTATTATATTCTTGTACCGAGAGGAAAAAATACTGGTGTTTTGAATGTGAAAATGTGCCCTTTTCTTAGTCATAAACTAGAAGTACTATTCACTGCACCTATAATTAATTTTTTTATTTATTTATGTGACATATGTGACTATTATTTGTAATAATCAGTGCCCTCCTTTAGTTCATGCTATAATAGGAGTATGTTGGAAAGTTAATTTACACTACACAAGATCGTTACACAACTATATACCTTTCAATATTAGTTTAACTTTAAAATATAATATATGAATACTATATGTTACTGTAAAGAAGGTAGCCAACTATTATACAGGACATACTAATTCCAATAAGAATAAGAATAAAGGAATACAAGAATTAAATCGTAAGCCCTTGTTACGGTTTTTACTTCCTTTAAATGATCAAGTTTGGTCATTTTTCCGGCAACATCGGCGACCACACGAGGCGATCTCCGCGCACCAGTCCGAAGACCTCACTAAATCATTCAATCGGTAGTAGCGACGGGCAGTGTGTAAAAATGGCAGGGACGTAATCAACGCGAGCTTATGACTCGCGCTTACTAAGAATTCTTCGTTCACGGGGAACTATTGCAAGCCTCAATCCATAGCATGAAGAATTTTCAACAGGCTACCCGGGCCTTTCGGCCAGGGAAGACAAACTGATTCCTGCAGTGTAGCGCGCGTGAGGCCCAGGACATCGAAGGACATCACAGACCTGTTATCACTCAGCCTTGTACGGGTAGAAGCCGCCTGTCTCTCTAAGAAGAATTTGATTCAACGGTAGCACTATTGTGGATAGGCCTAGTTAGCAGGCTAGAGTCTCGTTTGTTATCGGAATTACCTTCCTAATTTATTTTTTTTTTTAATTTATGATTTGCTATACATCAGTATTTTAACAAGAAGACATATGAATTCATTACATTCCAGTAGTATATTTTATTTCTTCTTCGGTTACGGGATTAACGCTTACGAATCTCTCTACTTGTCTATCTCATTGTTTCTCTGTCCATATCTCAGTCCGTCCTCATTATATCTTGTAGAGATTATGAACTTTTTGCTAAAAATTTTTCAGAAATATAGGCCAAATATTATTATAGGCAACATTCCGATGATAGTTCATGTCGCTACATTGGTTATGGCTAAGCATTTGTAAATGTTTTACATTCGTCTTATTTGGAACTGTAGTTCTAATGAGAACGAAGCTGAATAAATAAATTAGTAAATTAGCTAAATATAAATATACGAGATCTTAAAAATTAATACATACCGCGTATTTATAAATAAAAATGCAAGATTAGTAGGATAAAGTGGTTTTAAAGTATGTGAAAAGATTATATTTTAGCGCAAACTTAAGTAGTAGTAACTGGTAACCTTAATAATTGACCTCAATGGGAACAGTTGTATGTATCTGGTTGCTTTCTCGAAAAGGATAATCTGTAGAATTATAAATAAAACCTTTTATAAATCCTTTTACGTAGAGTAGAACGAGATCTATGGTGGTGCATTTCCATCGAGGGAATTTGTCCGAGCGTTACTGAAGCCTTTTACTCAGTAGGCTGAACAGTTTCTTCTTGGATCTTCTGGAGGATGTAAAACTGTCTTCCAGACATCTCAACAATAAAATGAGCTATAGACTCCAATTAGTGCATAAAATATCAGTGAAGCTTTTTTGTGACACCAGGTGAGGCGTACTCCAACCTCCTTGTAATTAAAGTCATTGTGAACTAAAACATGTTTAATGACTGGAGGGTCTCTGAGCATATCTAAACTGAGAAGTGTTCTTCTTTTTAAATAGTTATATGAGAACAGTCTCTTTCGATAAATACATGCTCAATGCAATTTAAATGCTAACTAATTTATTCCTAAGGATGCGTATCCCCGAAATAGAACAATACAGTCCTCAAAACAGTTCATAACCTTTAATTTGCAAGAAAAAAAAAAAAATCATAATTTCGGGGTTTTAAACCTAAATATTCCCTTTACTCGTCACATGAACAAGTTTTTTGAATTCAAGTAATCGTACACCTAAAATTACAAACTATCGACCCTAATTAATGCTGACTTAGAGTACCTAATAACCCCAAACAATTCTTAATTCTATGGCGAGTTCTGGAGATTTATTAATACTGTTATTCAACTCTTATTCTTAACCAAGATGTTGCATAAAGTGGTTTAATTCTGCAGAGTGCTCTCTCATTTTCAGCTGAGACATTTTTCATCACAAAGCCTCATTCTAGTTTGTAGAAAGTAGAATTTTGAAAGTGATATTGAAATCTAACGAGGTATTTATGTTAATTTATCACTTTAATTGACTATATCTTATTTCTTATAGTGTGAGAAAGACATCTGGTGTTAAAGTCAGTAACTAATTGAATTACTTGAACATCACTGACCATATTTCTCCCAAAAATGGTCATGATAGTTACACAAATTATTAAATATAATTAATAAACATAATTCAGTTAGTATTTTTATATATAAACACCTATCATAAACTGTTTTCAACTCAAGGTGAATATTTATCCTACAGCAAATTGACAGAAAAATGACAAATATATTATAATTTTGGAAACATTTCTCCTTATAAGTTTTAAAATATTTAGCAGACATATATGAGCGAATACAAAGTGTTACTGAGATTGTTAGATGTAGTTGCTAAGTTCTGAATTGATTCTTTCTGCACACTTTGGGTACAGACAGAATTAAACACAGCCCAAGATAAGTTTCTTTCTCTATTTACACAAAGATTAAAAAATATTTCAATGATTAAATAGAAATTATTCAAGCAAAGTGAAAACCACGAAATTAAAACATATGCAGAATGAATAAAATAGTATTTACTCCATTATAATTACTTTTGAAATGTTCCTGTTTTTTGCTGTAATTAATATTTGCTAAAACTAGGATGTAATTTCCTTTGGGTAACGAGATATTCTATGAAGAACAACTTAGATCTCTAAATTATAAAATTAAATCATCCATGTAAGGCCTGGTCCTTGGAACTGGCCATCGCATATTATGTTTCTCTTACATGGCTACGCGTTTGAATGGATAATGAACACAAAGATTTAGAATAGAATGATAAAAAAACAGTCACTTAATTACCTATCCCTTGATGTTTCCAGGGATATTAAACAGTTTTTGTACGTACGTTTTATATGTTTACCTTAATTTTCTCTTAGCAACATTGCTCTATACGACATGACTAGTTCTGACATTAAACAGATTTTTCTTATGTGATTGTTTATACAAAATATAAAAAACAAATATGTGTTTAAAATATAATTTAAATTTTATTTCTGTCTTAGGTTATGGTTTATATGGTAATAGATAAAAAGTGCATATAGGAATCAGTTCCTTGGAAAAAAATATAAACTGTTTCCCCCTGTACGCTTTGGGTACAGAATGATAAAAATAGCCTAAAACAAAAGTTTAACATATAAAAGTTATATATACATACATATATATATATATATATATATATATATATATATATATATATATATATATATATTAAATGATGATATGTATAATTTGTGATCACGTTATCATTACATATGAACTGTTCCAGTGTATTTGTTATGATTAATACTCGCTAACAATATGATATAAACTGCTTTGTGTTACGATAGATAATGAGTGTGGATATTGTGATTTGTAAATGATAAAAGTAAATAAAGTAACTCATCCTTGTATGTCCTGGTCCTGCTCCTGGGCACCGCATCCTGTTCCTGATGGTGGTTCTCCGACTTACTGAGAATTGAACTACTTTTGAACGAGTAAACTGAACTGTCCAACAAATTAAAGAAAACTCAAAATGTTCCTTGTAGTTTCTATGGAAATCTACAATTTTCATAAATATTACTGTTGGGTATTTTTCAGCTGTTTCGTTTCTTTTATTGCTGTATTAAAATACTTACTTTTAGGTCATGTGTTTTATCAACATTAAAAATACAGAAAATGTTATCAATTTTTATTATCCGATTATAAATACGTATATTCTGAGCAGACAAACTTGGAATAAATCATAATTTTAAGAATGTTTTGTCCGTGAACCTAATACGGCAATATAGTGTTTATGATATAAAATATATAAGGAGGTTTCGATATGCCGTTTACGCTGTTGTTCGCAAAAAAAATACTCCGTATATTCAACAAATATGGTATAACATCATTCAAGTAGTCGAAAATACAGATAAATTTTCAACTTCCTTACAAGATTATAGCTATTAAAAATCTTATTACAAGTTCAAAGCACTAATGCAATTATGTAAAATTAAACTCACAATATTGAACAGTTTTTTAATTTACTTAATATTGTGTATAAGATAGAATTGGCTAAATTTGTTTAAGTGTTTTCATAAAAAAACTTCCTGTATGTGTAAAAGATCTTAAAAATGTAAATTTATTGTGACGGATAAATTTTCATTTCATTATAATGAAGATTATATTACATTTGGAGTTTAACACCGTTAGAGACCAAGGTTTCTTAACAGATTTGCATGTCTGAAAAATCCGATAAAAGGGCTCATATTTTAAAAAGATCGAGAACTTTCTTATCTCTGAAGTAAATCGATGGAGGTGAGAGCTTCAACTACTAAAGGCTCCCAATGTGAAAATTTATATTGGGTGATGGTTACGATTATAACTATAAATTTTGTATGATTTCTTATATACTAGGACTTTCGATAGGTTACAATTTTCTTAGGTCTTAAACAGTCCCAGCTCACTCCTCTCATATGTTGGGAGCTTTTTATTCTGTTTCTTAATCATGGCAATACCGAGAAACTGAATTTTTCTTTAGTCAGACGGTCCCAGAGGCTGGGATATTCTATAGATCAAATGGAATGTTCCACAGTTATGTTGATGCTATAGACTGGAAAGGTAGAGTTTAGTTTTCCCGAGGGGCTACAGATTCTAGTTATGGGAAGATTCTAGAGGCTAAAATACCCACAGAGAATAAGGATGTTTACAAAAGCATGCCATTCAAATAGCTTAACAGTTTTACAGAGTGTGGTATTAGTGATTTGAGCAAAGGATCAATCTAACGTTAGTGTAACAGAAATCTGCCGTTCCAATTATTCTTTACATTAACATTATTGATTCATATATTTACATGTCAATCAGAACTTTTTTATAACATTTTTTTTTTGATATGTGAGGATTATTTTTGACTATAAAATGGATTTTGAAAAACATAATAATGGTCGGAATACAAAATTAAAATCTTTTATTAGAACTTTTGACTTTTTAATAAATTTTAGTAATATTGATCTATAACGTTCCTGTATTTTGTCTTGATAAACTCTAGATTGCAATATCGTATAATATATAGGGGCGGTACATATAAGTATTTGAAGATAAATAAAGAACCACCCAAGAAAACTTTTTCCGTAACATGTAAACAATTGTAAAAAGGGAAAGTTTCGTTCTCCTCTACAAAGAAATATATATTAAACCTACTCAACATCTTTTTGTGTACATAATCCTTAGGTTGCTTTGTTATTAAAACATTTATGTAAATTGAAATTATTTTAGACTTCCCAAGGTAAATAAGTCTATTTTCGCCATTCTTTTCAATATTTGGACTCAATTGTTTTAATCACATTCCATTAAACATGAAAAAAAATTATGATAAAAGAAAATATTTTCAGTAATTCATTATTTGGCTTGTTTTGCTGCAAGACATTGGCTTTTTAAACAACGTGATGTCCTAAGATGTAAGGTACTTTCATACAGGTTGACTGTCACTATATATGTTGCTTTTTATATTTTTAATTTTATTTTTAGTATTGTATTAGTATCAGCACCCTGTATGATGATTAACATTACCATATAGGTGAAGTATACGGTAATGATTTGAATTGGAAAAGAAATATTAAATATGTGATTGCCCTATATTTTATAGGGCTTACCTGGAAAACATAGTTTTTACAAGGAATTGCATTAGTTTCTGTATTTCCAAAATATATAAAGTTTGTGTGTAATGAATGATTCTTGATACTATAGTAATATAGGTCTTATCCATTTGATTAAATAATTAACTTAACTGGTTTCATATGACACCTGATAAAAAGATAGCAGGCGATCTATGTAATCATATATTTCATGTCTATGGGAAAACGGGTTATTAGGAACTGAATCATTTACCTGCAAGTTATATATGATACAAAATGTATTATATTTTTCAACTGTTACTCACATGGCTGGTGGTATTACAAACTCTTAGGCAAAACAATGTATGGAGTTGTATATATATATATATATATATATATATATATATATATATATATATATCTATATATATAAAAATGAATGTTTGTATGTTTGTCCTTTATGGAATCGTGAACTATTGGACCGATCATGATGAAAATTTGTACGTATATGTATTTTTCCACGGAGAAGGTTTTATAAGCTATGCCCATCCCTTTCCCGATTCAGGATTCCGCCCCACTGGTTACAGAAATACCCATAAGAAATGCATTGCAGCAAACATATGTTAACGTCTTTTCAAATTTTTAATCAGCTGTTCTTTGTAAACATATATTACACTTATAGTTTTTAAAGCATAGAGTAAGCTTAAGAGAAACGACAAATTTTGTTTAAACTGTTTTTGCAATCACTGTTAAACATAGACTTTACTATCCAGATTATACAATTCAAATTTGACGTAAAAATTCACCTTTAACTGCAATATTTATTTAATATAAACCATGCTCATGCTTGATCAGAAGAGTAATGCAGATATCATAATTACTATCTTACGTTGGCTACAAATATAAAGAATGTTATAAAATCAACCTTAGTTGTTTTTTTTGACAGAAGTATGGTTCTCAAAACTCCGTGTGTACATATTCTCTCGATCGAGACAACAAAGCAAGCTCAATCGTGGCATCGGAGATATAACTAATTTAATCTAAAATTTATTATAGTAAAAAAAAAAAATTTACTAAGTAATATAAGGACTTCGGTTCTTAAGATTTGCGTGCGAAGCCGTGGGTAACAGCTAGATAGAGGCAGGAATATGGTACATACCTTCATAATACGCCCAAGAGGCTCACGATGGAACGACTATCAATTATCTCAGCAATGTTTAGAATGTGATAGAAAAAGAATAAGTGAATATAGTGTACTGTTTTCAACGGGAAATTGCGTGCGAAAGCCGCGGGCAACTTTTGCAAAAAATTATTGAAATGCGCAGCAAAGCGCGCCGGGCCCGCTAGTATAATATAAATAAGCATAAATTTAGTTTACGAAACCTAAGTGAAAAAAACATTCTGGTCCATCCGTCCTGTCAAAATGTAACTTTGATAATAATAAGAGTCTCATTTCCAAAAGAGTAATAAATTCTTATGAATATTCAATTGAGAAATGTTAATCATAGGAAAAAATTATATAGGAATTATAGTAGCCTGAACTTTCTTGAACTAAACTATACTCCAAACGACTCCTGCGGACACACCAGCCAAACAGCCATACAGAAAAGAAACTTAAATCCTCCCCGCAGGCAACAGAGAAGTTGGGACATCCTACTGAGTGATCGGTTTCAATGACGCTTGGTCAACTCCCATAGATTGTCAAAGCAACTTTTCTATGTAGTATTTAAAATCTACAGTTGTAATTATTCCTGAGATATCGTGCTAAATATATCCTTATTTTTTGTCCTTAAGGGCTTCCTTCATTGCAGTATTTGAAAAGCAGGAGGTCTACACGTTAATTCACCTATGTGTTTGGAATACTTAGGCTACATAAGTCACGTGGTTGTACTCACTTCTTTAAAACTTATTTATTCTGTGCTTTTCTTCAGGGGACGCCTGTGAGTTTTATATTAAATTCAATCGGTTAAATTAATAAACAAAGTCCCATTTTTTATGAAGTCACCAATTAAACTTATTTCGAGGGAATGATTTTTAACTATAAACTTAAAGTTTAATTACGATTGGTATTGTAAAGTAAATTAAAATTAGCAAAGTTTAACATATTACATATAGTTTTTTCAACAAAAATTATAGAGTAAGAATTGCAACCGACTACTATTCCATTAAAGTTTAAACAATAAAAAAATGTATTTACTTTAGTTCATTTTGCGAAGTATTAAAATATCATTTTACCAAATACACTAAATTAAAAATCCAAAATATACAACGTAAAGTTAAATTTATTAACAATACACAACTTTTAATATTAATACTTTTTGGAAATTAAACATTTTTTTACACTAAAAATCCCTGAAAGAGTAGAAAACTTTATATTTTACTTCAACGATTGAGTTTGAAAATAAAAAAATTCAAGCCAGAATGTGTAAAAATTATTACTTCCATTTTTATGGTTTGTTATTAGCCTATGTAAAATATATTAGAAAATATTATAAATTATAGACTTTAAAATCATTTGCGGGGGAAAACGCTGACTTATCATCTTGCATTGCGATGGCAGTACTTTTTAGGGTTGAAAAATATCAAAAAACGTTATATGAACAAAATTTATTACATTAGATGATGTAGTCCCAAACAATGCGATATACATACAGGCAAATGGGAAATAAAACTAATTCGGTTAAAGCAGTTTTCCCGGAGCGACTTTTTAAGTTTAATCGATGTAAGAAAAACCGGGATATAATTTTACTTTGTATACCGTTATATAATTTTACAAACATATATCACCCGATGCTCTAGCGATTAAGATCAGATACCGGAAGAAACTCTTGTAATATTGTCATTAAAGTACCTTAGAGTCAAAATGTATGAACTGTTAATTTTCTATTGCATTTAATATGAGTATAGAATATTGAGAGACTTGGCATAAAATTTTGTACTTATATTTTAGGTTCAAGAGTTAAATGTGAGAGAGGACCTAATTCTTGCAACTTTGTCTGTAAAAGGAAAATGGCATATTCATTAATTTAAAATTTGAGCTAATAATTTGTAATAGATACATGATGCTACTTTAAATATGTCACTCCACCTTAATTTCAGAAATATCATTATATTTTTAAATATATTTCAGTCGTGCATCTGAGAATCAAGAGAGGCTGAATACTGTAAGTACAAAATATCTCATAGCTTTGTCTTAGTGGAAGTGGTTTTTCTATAAAAAGAGAGAATGCATTGGGTGAAAACCTTTACGTCCTTTATACAGGTCAAAGGCCTCTGTAATCACGAAATCGACTATATAACAGCTTATTATTTTAAACTTCGCTAATATGTTTAAAGTTACACTGATCAATACCTTATCTATATTTGAATATGAATCATAGTTTATCTGTTTACTTTCAAACAATAAACGTATGTCTGCCGTAATATGCAAGCTCAAAATATAATTATAATTAGTTCAAGTACAGGAGAGTAATCAATGTCAACTATCTAAGTATGGAAAGTTAATTAAGCCAGTGCAACAATCCTACTATTGTTAGGGTATTAGTGGAAACATTGCAGACTGGTTATGAAAATAGTTTTCGCATACAATATTTAATAATAACAAACATATTTAAAAATAATATTTGAAAATTAAATGAAATATATTCAGTCTTCACCTAATCAACTAATTTTCAAAATTGTGGATTGTTTATTTAATAAATTATCAAAATAGTGTTTTTTATCCCCTGTGGAATTACATAGTTGGAAATTAAAATATACTGTAATGTAGACTATTTGAGTTAGATACATCAAAGCGGAAACTTTGAACAAATCTACGCAGGTCCTTATAGTTACATATATACTAATTAGCAATACCAAGAAATATCTAATAGTGTCCCTGGATATTGTACCTAAACAATAACAAATTATCATGTCCACATTTCTGTAAGACAAGTAACAGAACTTGTTTGTATCTACAAGATGTATGGGTGTGAGTCATATAACAGCGATCGGTTTAATTTTAGTGTTGTAATGTACACAAGGAGGTGAAGGGAAAACCAAAATGAAGAGAAAGAGGTGAAACAAACACAACATTATTCTTATAAGTATTTCTTGTTTTTAATTTCCATAGAAACAACGCATGACAGGTATTTTAATGTTTTCAACATATTAATAAGTGTTGTTTACAAAAGTCTTTGAACTCACACCACGCTAGTATGGACAATAACGGTCAGAAACAAGTGCGATATCCAAAAGCTTAATAAGAATCAGCATTCTTTTCTTAGTTTAATTTAATGTTCAAAGTCGTTCGACACGCAGGACATGGAAGATCTATCCCAGGAGAACTATAGCAAAGACCAAGATAGAGACAGGACTTATGGATGAGTTACTTCAATTATTTACAATTCAAAGTTTTTCCTCTATTCTTCTTACCCAAAGTAGTTTTAATCCTAGTTTTAGAGATAATTAATCACAGATAAAAAAGTGAAACAATTTCTAATTACTTATAACGCGTTTACAATTAACAAGACTTTTACAATGAGGAAGATTATTGAGCAAAAAATAACTTTCTTATTTTTGTATCACCGTATATTGTAAGCGAAAAAAAGAACATGAGATTTTTGGGTTTAAATCCTTTCAGTACTCTAATTGTATAGAAAGAACTTGTTTACAAAGCATTTTACATATATTTTCCAAATGATCCTAGTCCAAGTCCAAGTCGCTGTGACTGTGGGGGGTGGATCCCCCACATCTTTTAAGGCCTCTGCCGGTTAGTCTTTTGCCTTGTGTCTCGAGAGTCAAAGCCCTAGTAGCTTTCGCTACCTGTCAGTGGGGTGAAGTGTCGTGGTGCAGGCGAAGTTGTAGTCGATGTCATCAGTCATCCATGGGAAGACGCAGTTGGGGGACCTCCTGGGCGCGAAGCTCACGGATGTGATCCCACAGTGAGGATTCTGCAGCTTCCTCAAGGCTCGATGTCAGGCCTTCTACGAAGCTCCTGATGGTAGGGACGTTGGACTAAGCCCTGAATACGGTGTTCCTCAAGAACCAGGGTGACCCAGTGGCCCGCCGGAAACACACGCTCTAATATAAACATTAAGTTGTTTGAATTTTTAAAATTAAACCTGAATGATATAGGCTTTACCAAAAACCAATACGATTCAAACTTTAATTTACTCCCTCTCAATAAAAGTTGGAATAATTAGGTCCAAATAGTTTATACAAAAGTATTTGCTATAAATTCGTGGACTATGATTATGCAAACTTTTTGGTAGTCATTTAAATAAGTTTATTATATTGTAGACCTATGTAGGTTTTTTACATGTAGATGTATAATAAAAGGTCATATCAGTCGTGTGTCTGTAGCTTGAATTTTATTGATATGTTTGTACCGATAAAATTCAAGACTATATTAGCACAACCGGGATTTTTGTTGCACTTTATTAATAGACCTAACGTAAGAAATGACGTGTCTGCACAACACAAGATTAAAAGAAAATAAATAAATACAGCTGAAATATACCCAATAGTATACTAATATATAAAATTCTGTACATCCATAGAAACAACAAAATACAGGTTTTGTTCAATGTATAGCTCAGTTAGAAAATTGACTTCATGTTGTAATGCCAAGTCAGCCGTAAGGCATTTAGATAAAAAAAAAAATAAGACAACAATTTTTCTTTTTTGAGCACGTCCGGGAAGATCCACCAGGTATCGTTATAGAAAGGACCAGGACCAGAGCTTACAAATAAATTAGTTTAAAAAATTTTTAGAAATCGCATCTTCTGCTATTGGAACTCTCACAAAAAAAAGAAAAAAAAACTGTTTATACATCCAATTTTTAGTAAAAGACACCGGAACAGTTAAAAGTAGTGAAAAAACTAATACTATGTAAACAACATTCAAATAAGTGTTGTTATTTCTTTCAGTTTTGTGTTTAGGTTTATTAAGTTTGTCTTAACTTCGTTTAACACTGCAAAGCGTGTTTTTATACCTCTTTATAATCCGCTCTGCATATAAAAAATACAGAGAGAATCGTTTTGGAAGTTAACGTACACAAGAAATAAGACAGGGTCCAAGTCCAAGTCGCTGTGACTGTGGGGGGTGGATCCCCCACATCTTTTAAGGCCTCTGCCGGTTAGGCTTTTGCCTTGTGTCTCGAGGGTCAAAGCCCTAGTAGCTTTCGCTACCTGTCAGTGGGGTGAAGTGTCGTGGTGCAGACGAAGTTGTAGTCGATGTCATCAGTCATCCATGGGAAGACGCAGTTGGGGGACCTCCTGGGCGCGAAGTTCACGGATGTGATCCCACAGTGAGGATTCTGCAGCTTCCTCAAGGCTCGATGTCAGGCCTTCTACGAAGCTCCTGATGGTAGGGACGTTGGACTAAGCCCTGACTACGGTGTTCCTCAAGAACCAGGGCGACCCAGTGGCCCGCCGGAGACACACGCTCTGGACAGCGAGCAACTGCCTCCTTGCGGTCTTGCAGGTGAGGTTGGGTACCATGCTTGGGCCGCATATGTGAGCATAGGTCGTATCAGAACCGTGCAGAGCAGGACATTCGTCCTGGTCGGTAGCTTCGTGGAGTTGAGCAGGGGGCCGATGCCGGCGAAGCCCTTTCTCGCTTGGCCACAGATCCTCTTGACGTGGGGTATGGAGGTCAGCTTGGAGTCCAGGAGTACCCCCAGGTACTTGGCTGAAGTCTTCCACGGTATGTCGTCGCCGTTGAGTGACAGGTTACGGCCGTTCGCTTGTCTCCTTGTCCTTGTGAAGTTTATAGCTTTCACATTTTTCAACGTTGACCTTGATCCTCCACTTGGTCAACCAGGGCTCTAGTAGGTGCAGATCGGTCCAGATCGGGAGACGCTGATGGAGAAGGTCCGGAGGTGAAGATAGCTGCGGAGCAGCCGGAAAATCCTGCCAGGCAATGGAGACAATGACAGCTTGAAGAGCAGTCCCTCGTGCCACACCTTGTCGAAGGCTTTGCTCACGTCTATCAAGACCGAAGTGAAGTAGTGCTTCCTTCCTACAGCTCCGGTGATGTTGTTCAGGACTCTGGGAAGCTGAAGGGTGGCGGAGTGGACGGTGCGGAAGCCGAATTGATCTGTCCTGATATACGTGAAGAACTCCTGAGGGAATCTCGCCAAGACGGCGAATGTGGTCTTGCACTTCAAGTGTAGTCACAGTGGGTAGTAGGTCGTCTTCGTAAGGTTGGTATTCCTACAGGCAGTTTTCAATCATTTGGCACGTGTCCTCGTCGTAGACATCCGCGTGTGGGGGAGAATTGGTCTTCCATGGTGTCGGCGAAGGCCTCTGCTCAATCTCCAGGGGAGTAGACAATACCACGCTCTCCATGAAGTGGTCGGTTGGTCATCTTCTCCCCTTGAAGTGCCCTGGAGATTTTCGAGATCCACCGTCAGCTTGATGTTCCCCAAAGTCATCCCACGTAGCCGCTCTATGTTCAGCCAGGAGACAAGAGCACTTTCTGGCCTGGCGGTTGAAGGTCTGCTTGGCGTGGGGACATCGGGACTGCTGATACTCCCTTCGCAGTCTGCGACGAAGGCGAATCTCCTCTCTCAACTCTTCGGGTAGAGGTGGAGTGATGTCAGTCCGGGAGAGAAGAGATGACGAGGCCGTCATAAGTTCTTGGAGGATGGAAGTCAAGTCGTGTACTTGTCGGTCTAGCTGGTCTGGTGACTCGGCAGGAGTTGGTGGTGGCCGATGTCTGTCAGCGAGGTGGTTTGCAAAGTGGTGCCAGTTTATCTTGGTGGGACGAGTAGGAGGATATGATGGCGCTCCGTCGTCCGAGAGGTCGAAGACAACTGGCACGTGGTCTGACAAGAGATCAGACACTGCAAATACCTTGATGTGTCCGTCCAGCGAGCCAGCTAGACCGATGTCCAGTATATCCGGGAGGTGCCATCCATTGTGATTGTAGTGCGTGGGCTCCTCAGGTGTCAGTAGCTGGATGTGGAGTCGGTTTTCCAGGAGACGGTGGAGACTTCTGCCGTTGGAGTTAGTGTTCCGGCATCCCCAGTCCAGATGCTTTACATTGAGGTCCCCAGCAACAAGTGCAGGGGAACCAGGACGCAGCAGGGCATCAAGGCAGCGATTTTGCTGAGTGTTTCTAGGTGGATTGTAGACGGAGGCAATCTCCAGTTCGGCTTCGCTGTAGTGGATGGCATTCCGGGTGATATCAGCTCCTGGGGCAGGGACTGCTGCCAGGAGACGATGGGTCACTCGGCGATGCACCATGATCTCCGAGCCTCCGCCGCGGCGCGCCGTGTCGGTTGTTCTGCAGCTGCCTATCGGTGCGGTATATTTGGTAATTGGGGATATTGAAGCGATCTGTCGCCCTGCAGTAAGTCTCCTGTAGAAGAGCGACGTCCACATCCATTTCAGTTTTGTAGCTGACCGAGTTCCAGCCGCTTGTTTTCCAGCCCGTCGGCGTTCCAGCTGACAACTCTCAGCTTACCCATGGACGGTGGCGGACAACATGTCCATGAGGCGTGACATCAACGCCACTATGTTGGTCAGCTGAGAAAGAATCTAATTTAGTCTTACCTTGAGATCCTGAGGTGGGAGGGTAAGCTGGGTGAGAAGTCGGTGTGATGTTTTGTGTGGGCGGCTTCCAAATGATATTATATCCGTTAATACATATCTGATAAAAAGTGTAAAGATTACTTGGAGAATTATTTACTTCAATATGTCTGAGAGATATCACTCAGGCATTTAATAGTGGTGCAATATTAAAAATAATTTGAAATTGGTGAATGATTGTTCACTTAGTAATAAATTTAATAACTTAATTAGATTTAATTGTTTACACTCAATAAAATAATAATAAAATTACACATATTTAAGGGGAAATGTGGTCTGTAATCGTTGATTTACCCAATTAGTTAAAAAATTATCACCAGAGCTCTGTAGGTAACCTCTACAGAAGTTTCGCCTTTTTCGTTATATCAACAAACAATTTTATTTAATCATTTTTTAACAAGTATTGTAGTTATTAAACATTTAGTTTCGGAAACTAAAGTACAATTTCAATAAATTTATTTAGCTTTTATAAATTCCTTTTTGAAATAAATACAGAATGTAACTTAGAGTACCTTTGTCCCTATTAGTTAATAATAAACCAGATAAAAATAGTGTAATTATTAAATTACTAATCATGACAATGCCGTATATAAAGCACTGGTAGTTTTAGGACGTTTTAGTTTTAGAAATTGGTTCATGCATATTACATAGTCAAAAATTACCATGCAAAACACTAGACAATAGTTAATAGGACACACAATCAAGATTGTAAACATCTGCTTTAAACCCTTCCTTGAAGGGAAGGCTTTTCATTCCAATTTTGGTTTTTGTACGGGAATGTATGTAGATAATAGTTCGTTAGTTAGCTAAAATAGCTTATGTTAATGTATTATTGTACGTGTGTATGAATTTTTAAATATGTTGTATTAAATAATATTTGCCTAATTTATTTATAGTTTACAATTTAATATACATTTAAAGGAAAAATATGATATGAGGTTTTTGTTACATATATTGGATTAAGAGACCAATTCAATTTCAAGAAATTAAATTTGAAGTAATGAAATATATTAGCGTTTCAACCATATTCTTTTGAAAACTATATATACTACACAACATAAAAACTAAAAATGACAAATTAGCTTACTAAGAAATCGAGCGACCGAAAAAACACGACCATACATGTATGTACGGTGGATGTACAAAGGATCCTTTAAGTGTTTCGTTGAACTATGTAAATTGATTAAAACACTTTAATCTTCTTAAGGTATTGAGCTGACAATCCTACAGGATATAATACCTGACCTATATTGCCCTAATTCAACATTGAAGCATTATACTCATTTATAGGTTGTCATGCTTTCAAGCCTTTATAAGGAATTCATTGCAAGTATTTGATATTAAAGCTATGTAAATTCTCTCACAATGTGCCTTTTTTACCCGAGACGCTGACATAATAAGTAAGTTATAAGCTCTCCGATGTCTCAGTTTTACTTTGAGGTATTATATCCATCCAAAAATCTTCCTAAAAGTTCGCATTTTAACATAAGCATACATTTGTATATGGTTAGTGATGCATTTTTTTACGTGATCAGATATATTATTTTTCTATAAATTTAAAAGCACGTTAATGTAGACTAATTATTATCAAGAGTATGAAGTGTCATGTCGAATAATATTCCTAGATAATGATGTATAAATAATAATCTAGCACATAACTTGAGGCAAGGGATAAATTATATTATAACTTATGTTATTGTGTTTATTTAAAACGTTTGTCTCCTTAGAATGCATGTGTTTCTTTAATAAGAAATGGGTTAAATGTTAGTAGCAGTCGTGACGTCACAAAGATAAGAAAGCCATATGAGAAACGTGCAAAAGGATACATAACTTATTATCCATGGAAACAACGTAGGTATATAATTTAATGTTTTTGTTAGTATTTTGAAAGTGAAATGTCGCACCGTTGTAATATTCGTCCAACTCACAACTAGTCGCGGAAGTAGAGCCAGGAACACTATTTGATGGCCAGAAGCACGAAATGCACCAGGACCAGGGCTTACATGGATGAGGTACTTTCATTACTTACAAATCACAGCCTATGATCTCAATATCACTTGTTACCTAAAACAGTTTAGGTCTTAGTTTTAACGAATATTTATCACATCATAAAATTCCAGAAAAGTTAACATGTTATACAGATTTTTTCTTGGGTGTATATTATAGTTGTAGCATTCTAAGGTACTTTTCGTATAGAACCTGAATAATTTGTGTTTTGTGCTTTATTTCATCCTCTCTGTACCCAAAACATAATAGTGGCAAGCGGTGTACAATCATTTCTGCTCTGAAAACATGTATTTCTACCTGAAATATCGCTTTTAATTAAATCATGTGTACTACAAAAAAATTCACGAAAATACATGCTATTTGATTATACACTAATATGAGTACTTACCTTATAATCATTCTAATAGCACCATATTTTAAACATCTGTTCTTTTTTTAGATTATGGTTTTATGTGTCAATATATTACTGTGAGGCTCATTAGCCTTGAATCTTTATCGATAAAACCGTTTACGCTATTGCTAATTTGTCTATTTACAAAAAACGTTGTTTTTCAAATTTTTGCTCTTACGTACCTAATTTACGTAGTATACAAAACAGTGTACTGTTAAACTCCTCCCCAACATTATTATCGGCCATATTACAATAAATAAATTTATATTAAAAATTGACTCAGAATATTTAAAGTTTATTCATAGCAAAAAATCTCCTGTATAAGATTTCTCAATTATAGAAACAGTACATAGTATAGGTCAATTGTTGAAAAACGTTATATTATGAATAATTAATTTTTAAATTAAAATTTATTTCACGTTTATGACGTCCACAAATATTCAAATATATTTAATGCATAAGATTTCATTGAACATGAAATGATAACATGTACTTAATGTTATTAATAGTCATGACGTAAACAAGCAAGTAAAGGCAAAAAACCGAAACCAGTGTACGTACTATTCATAATTTGTATCCATGGAAACAAACAAAGGACATGTATCACAAAGCTTTAGATAAATACAAATCGTTAAACTTACACCACGTTAGGTTTGCAGAAAAGGCGACCAGAAACAAGTGCGATGGCCAAAAGCTTGATAAAGGCCAGAACTTTTTTAATTGTTTCAAAGACGTTAGGGCGTGGAAAATGTACACCAGGAGTTTTATGGCGAAGACCAGGATCGAGACAAGGATTATGGATGACTTACTTAATTATTTACAATTCAAAGATCTTCTCTAAATATTCTTTTTACCCAAAGCTATATATACATTCTAGTCTTGCGATAATCGATTAAAGAAAAAAAAACAGTGAAACAATTTCCTATGTTATTATAACGCATTTTCAAGTGGGGTATTTTAATTTTAAGGACTTTTGCAATGAATTTATTTTCTTGTGTAGTGATACTTATGTCGATTAACATCAAATTATGTTTTTATTCTTAAGCAGACCACAACTTGTTATTTATGGTTTTAAATCCCTTCAGTACTATAAATGTACAGAAAGAATCAGTCTACAATTACATATTTTACCCAATCCAAATATTTTATGGTCCATTTCTCCCATAGTTTTATAACAAGTGAAAAGATTGCTAGGAGAATTATTTATTTCAACGTGACTTAGAGACATTTTTCAGGCAATATACAGTACTGTTAAAATTGAAAACTAGTGAATTTTAGCTGACCTCGGATTAAAGCTCATAACGTATTGCGTTAATTTGTTTAAACTCAATCATTTCTAAAGACATTGTTGTATAGATTTGAGGAGAATTATGGTCTATATTTTTACTTTAATTAATTAGTTTATGAGATTGCCATCAGAGCTTTCTTCTATTTTACAAGAGATTATAACTTTCCGATTGGGATTATACAGTTATAGAAATAACTTCTTAGATTCCATTGTCACCTTTACATGGTTAACTTACACTATTAATAATAATTTTAACTCTGAAAAAGTCAAAAATGCTATATTTGAAAATAATGCCAACTTCTAGTTGTTGTACAAATTTTCACTACAATTGTTTATCGGGATATAATTTTCATCACACACTGACAGGAAAGCCAATCTACTTTAAAATCAGATGGGACAATCAAAATGTTTGTTCAGGAGTCACAAGCTATTTCACTTTAGAGGTGTTTATACCCAGATACCGGGACCAGGGTAACTGAGGAACTGGTCGTCACATGCACATATTACACTAAACTTCATAAATGCTAGTAAAGATTGCTATTCAGTATTTCTGGTGTTATTGAGCCCATGACGCAGTTATGCTATAAACTTTATTTCTTACGGAAAATATTTTAAAATAAATGAATGTAAATTGCCAACTGGATTTTTGAAGAAACTCAAACATTTCCGGTTGGAAACTGAGGTAAATATATAGTCATCACTCTACTTCACAGACATATCAGTTCCTCACTAACTGGAACATTGTGATGGTCCAATATCTATGAGAAACGTAACTACTCGACAATCATGCAGATAAAGTAACTCGCATGATGACTTAAAATTTACATTAGTTCTAAGTTCAAATTTAAGTTTTGTATGGTATTAAAATAGTTATTAGTAGACGTAATAGACTGGCTCCTTAGAAATTTATTGGGTTATTAGAAAAATATTTGTTAAAGTTTTTGTCATAAAATTAAAATTCAGAGCTTAGGTTAATATTATAGGTGATGTCCGTTTTACTTCAAATTCACAGTTATCACAATGCACATATTTTGAGTTTACACCCTTATTTAACGATCTAAATTAATTTATAATTTAATTAATTAATCCATTTATAATGGTAATAGGTATACGTCTTGTTCAGCTCTGCGTCCTTATATTGTCTCATTATATTCCACTTATGTTAGTTCTGTTATATTTTTAAAAATTAAGTAATACGCTGAGCTTTATCGAAACTCATCACTCGTGAGGCTTGAAATATTTTAATTTTGTCTGTCTGTTAGTTAGCACGATATTCCGAAAACGAACCGAACTATAGACAAAATTTGCATGAAGGTTAATTTATATTTGAGGAACAGAGTGTTAACCGATTGGATTTGGATGAGCTTCAGTGAATATTTTAGAAAAGTTCTTATAGGTAACCTTGTTGGACACGAGAAAATATTGAAAAAAAACATTTAAACAAATTGGGTACTATTATGTAAGATTTTACAAGTAACATTTTTATTCACAGATTAACAATACATTATAATATATTGCAGCCAATGTTAAACGTTAGTGACAATATTTTACTTTAATCGCACTCTTGCCTATCGCTTGCTTACCAGAAAACTGGTATAAAACTTTGAATAAAATTTCCACATAGAGAAAAATAAGTTATATATGATGGTGCATGTCCAATCTCGGAATAAGGCTGAGTGTCATAAAACTGTCTCGTTATTATTTTCTTTTTAAATAATACATATTTACGCAAACCTGTTACTCTTTAGTGGATAAGTTTAATCTAACGTTCTAAAAAAGTAATCTTTTAATTAATTCTTGCAGCTAATACACTTTTCTGTTTTTGACATTTATAGCTGAACATATTGCGTGCCTTTTGGGCTGTTTAAAATCTTTCTGTACCTAGAACGTATATGTAATATCAGCCTAACGATTTCATACAAAAATATTGATTGACGTTATGTATTTTGGGTCTGGTTTACACAGTTGATACACACTTGTAATTGTTTAAGAAACCCATTTCTTACCTATGACTCACAGCGCTATCTTTCCGGTATTCTGTAGCGTGCTAAATATTAACAGTGAGTCAAAGTAGTGTATATTAACTGCATAGTATTGTATATTAATAATAAAAACACTTAAGTAGGTCATGTTTAAGTGTTTATATGTAATAATTCATGTAACTGTGAACAGTTTAGCAAACAAAGAATAATTGAATTCATATTGTTTTGTATTTCTCTGTGTACACGAAACAAAAATCAGTCAATCCAGTTAGCAATTCCCGTACTGGGCTCCATTGCTATTTTCTTTAAAATACTTTAACTATTCGCTTGACGTACATTATAATTTATTTGTCAAGATAAGAAACTTTCATTATAAAGGGTGAGTCAGAAATATGGTAAAATATTTAAAAACGTGATTGTAGATCTAAAAATAAGAAAAAATGTTATATAAAGGTAGGTCCGGAAACGCTCCTAAATCTTCGGCCATGCTGTGATCAGCTCTATCTGTGCCCGTTATTATTTTTTTTTTTAATTTTTATACATATTAGTGAAGCTTAATGCAAAGTTTGTAAGTCAGTTCGTATCTAAGATGCGGGTAAAAAGAGAGATATTTACACGGTCAGTGAAATGGATATACATACAGGCAGAGAGATGTATAGACATACAGACAGAAACATAAATTAACACATAAATTAACTAATGAAGAAAAACCAGAAAATAATTTATTGTATACATCATTTCTACACAATTACTTGATATTATGAGCCATTGATCGAAATCTGAAATCGGGAAAACCTCTTGTAATATTAACATGAAAACACTTTGTATTCAATAGGTATAAACAGTAAATAGTTCATTGTATTTAATATAAGTATATGATATTGACGGAATTTACGTATAACTTTGAATTTATGGTCGTGACTTAGATGTGTGATAGTACCGTATTCTTATAACCTCATCCAGTAAAAGGTAAATCACACATTTATTGATTTAAAATGAGAGCTACTTATTTGTAATTGGTAAATAATTTTGGAAATATAATTAAATTTTTAAATATATTTTGTATTCATGTATCTAAGAATCAAGAGTGGCTGAATGCTGAAAATATGAATTATCTGAAAGCTTTTATTTAACAGAAGTGTTTCCCCAATAAAAATAGAGGATAAATTTGTTGAGAAAGCCTTTATGTCCTGTGCGGATCTAGTCAAAGGCATCTTAAAGCCCAAAATCGAACATATAACAGTCCTTATTTTAAATGTTTCTAACATTTTTATAGTAAAACTGATCAGTACCTTGTTTTCAATATTGTTTATCTTATCACATTCTACAAATAAAAATTTAAATTCCCTAACTTGTCTAATATTTATAATAATATAATTAGCCAAAGTACAGGAGGGTAATCAATGTCAACCTTGCAATAATTATAGAAAGTTACTTAAGCTAGAGTGACGACCCTACTAGTGATAGGGCAGTGGGGTGAACATTGCAGACCAGTTATGAAAATAATTATAGTCTATATTTAGTCCGCAGCATACAGGTGTTAAGTACAGGCATATTAGCGCAAACAGTTTGAAAATGAAATTTAATATTATTTAATCCTCAACCTCTAACTTTTTGGAGTTAGGATCGATAAGTAAAGTTAATAACTTAAGTTAAGTACATTGTTTGCCCTAAGAAACCTTTCTAGTAGACTACTTGAATTAGATAGGTCAAAGCGAAAACTTTGATCAAATCTTCGAAAGTTCTTTTAGTTACATATATACTAACTAGCAATATTGAGAAATTTCGAATAGTGTCCCTGAATATTATACCTGAACAATAATAATTTATATCATACACAATAACGTAAGAAGAGGAACAAAACTGCAGAATGTACATGTATGTGTAGTCAGATATCCAGAATCAGTATAACGTTTAGTGAAGTAGAAACAGATGAAACATAAACAATAGTGTAAATAGTAATATTTTGACAATATCCAGTGAAAAAACAAAGGACAGGCAATTTCAATGTTTTCGATAAGTTCGATAAAAAGTGTTGTTTAAAAAAGCCGCTGAACGTCCACATTAGGTTGGAGAAGCCCGGCCAAAGGCAAGTGCGATGGCCAAAAGCTTGATAAAGACCAGGACCCTTTTCGTAGTTCAGTATAATGTTCAAACACGTTCAACACGCAGGATATTGAAAATCTACACCTGGAGTACAATGGCGAAGACCAGGATCGAGACAAGGACTTATATATGAGAATACTTTATTTATTTACAATACAAAGCTCTTATCTAACTATTCTTATTACTCACTGTAGTTTAAATGCTAGTTTTCGCAGCCAAACAGAACAGTGAAACCGTTCCTACGTAGTTATCAACAGGATTTTAATCTTTAAAAAAATATACAGTTATCTTTTTTAAATCTTTTAGTGAAGATTATTTTTATATACATATAACTTTCGTATGTTTTGTGGAAAACAGAAAGAATTCGTTATTTATGGTTTTAAATCCTTTCAGTACTATAATTGTACAGAAAGAATCAGTTTACAATTCTTCTCCATATATATATATATATATATATATATATATATATATATTTATCTCAAATGATTGAAGATGATTTCCCTACATATTTTATACAAAGAATGTAAAGATTACTTAGAGAATTATTTACTTCAATATGTCTTGAGAGATAACTTTCAGGTATTTTACAGTAATGTTTTTTTTAATAATTCGAAAATTATCAAAACTATGTACCGTAAATTAGTTAATTAAATTTCATACAATGTAAATTTCGCAACCTAATCAGCCAGTATAATATAATATTATTTTACATCCAATGTTCCGGAACTAAATTATTGGGCGGAGTAACTACCTAATTGGCACGCGTATGAATTTTTTTCTTCTAACCCTTTGTAGCAGCCCAACTACGTAACCGATCAGACCTCGCGCGCTTTGTCCGTAAGTAAAATTTATCTTTTCGTATTATTAAATTAGCCCTTTGATTCCAAACGTATAAACTGAATGTAACGTAAAGTAAAGATGTGAATAGTAAAGTAACCTACCCTTGAAGATCTTTTATTTGCTTGATGGAGATAGATAAAGGTTGTAGCGTCGTCCTTATGGCGACGAGCACGTTGTTATAAATAGTAATTTGTATCATTAAATGGCTAATACCGTCCGCGAATTTGTTTTAGGCCAGTTTACGTAGCTGATGTATCTCACGTGTTGTTTGAATAGATGGCTACCACTTCCCACCTTCTACTCCTCTTCTAGAAATAACCGTTCTTAGACTACAGCTTCAATGTCTCGTGCCAAGACGCCGACACCCGGGTTGTGAGTCTACCTATTGCGAAGGGAAGTGAAATATTATTGTTTTGTAAAGTAAAACGTCGTACGCATAATTCAATAGAACATTGGATATTTTAGGCCCACCTAGAAGATATACTTTTTAGTAATTATACTCTAATTGGCAGCAACGTGGCATTACATAACTTTTCCTTTAACCATCTAAAAGTGGTGCTTTTAAGTTTTCGTAATTAAACTGAACTTATAAGTAAACTTTGTATTTCTAGTATTTATTACTACGACCTCAGAAGTCACCACCCCCATGTGTTATCATACGGTACAACTAGTTGACTTAGGATTAAAATTCATAACTTAATTACATTTCATTATTTAAACTCAATAATAAAACCACGACATTGCACATATTTGAGGGAAAATAAGGTCTTTAATTTTTGACTTATGGAATTAGTTATTGAAATTACCACCAGAGCTCTTTTCAAATTTACAAGAGATAGTTAATGGCCCATTGAAGTAATTAATTTATAGAACCAACTTATTAGTTTCCATTTTCACCTTTATTAATTTTCATTATAAATAATACTGTAACTCTTTTTTATGCCAAAGTATAATAAATCGTTTTAGAGAATATTTGTAAACATATTATAATTAATTATGAGTAGATAATAATATGGGGTTCCTGGCGCACTTTCGGAGCCGACCGAAAAGCAATGTAAAATACTGTTCAATGTACCATAAAGGAAGCTGAGAAAATAACACAGCAAATCTCAATGAAAAATTAACCGAATCTACAGTCGTTCGTCTCCAAAAGCGATCGGTACATTACTATCTACTCTGTGGAATGAAAAATTAACCAAATCTACAGCTGTTTGCTTCTACTTTCTTAAGCTGTGCTTTGTAAAAATGTTGTCAAATCTGCTACGAATAAAGGAAAAATCTTCGAAATCTTAATAAAATTTAATCAATTTAAAAACATTTTTACTAAAAACATACTTTAATAAAAAACTTTTCTACTAAATAGTCACCAAACAACATGAACTCACCAAAGTCTCTACAATTTCTAGCATTAAAACAGTGCAACAAAGATGAATTCAGTGAATTGCCGGTTTATTCTCAACAACAGTTGATACCGTCTTTAAATGAAACAGAATTAAAAGAACTTGTAGAGTCTTTTGCAGAAAGAACGAAAAACTGCACACGTGTACACACAAAAAAACGAAAAAAATAAGGGATTACATATTTAATATAATTACGAAAGATATTGAAAAGAAAGTAAAAAATAAACAAACAGAGAGTTTTCATCGTTTTTTTATGACATTTTTCCCATATTATACGTCCTTTCAAGATAATCAAGACTTAATTGATGAATTTCTTAGGAATTTTTGTGAGTATCAAGATTTATCAACACAATTCATTAAAGAGCATTATAGAATTTTTCTTATAGAATATAGCCACATTTTGTGTGAAACAAAAGGTATTACTGTAGATAATATTCCATGTGATTCCTATGAAGAAAGACACCAACTATGGTTATCAAAACAGTACTATGACGTGGGGAGGGACTGCAAGTTTTAGAGTTAAGACTTTATTTCTACAAAGTTAATTGTTATAATTTCTTTATCTTTTATAGTCCTTCTTTCCAGTAACAACCAAGTGTAATTTTTCATTTTTGTTTAATTCTTTAATCTTTTTCTCATCCAAAAACAGTCAAAAATCTGTTCGGCAAGTGTACTTTACAATCTTCCAACTCGGCAATTATTGTAAACCCGAATTTATCTTTCATTTTCTCCAAATTCAAGATTCTATGTTTCTTCCTTTCTTCCAATTCATTTAACTTCTTATACTCTTTAAACTTACATTCTCCAATATCATTTAACTCTTTCAAGAACTCTATTTAAATAGAAAAAATTTAAAGACGGAAAAAATGAAATTTGCTAACAATCACTCGAGAAGTCGGGGAGAATGTGAGTAAAACCGCATTCTTTTCAAGAGGTTCTTCGTTTAATTTCTCCAAATGTACTATAAAATCATCGAGGATTTCTGGTTCAAAATCATAAACAAATTCAACATCCAGATAATGAAAAAATACAGGTAATATCTTTTCATAATAAACGTGTGTATCGATACCTACAAACCTAATGTATTCTTTGAAAAGGAAAATAATTTTGTCAATGGTTCCAAGAGATAAGTAAAAATTTTTATTCTGTTTTCTAAATTCTGTAACAAATTTTGTTTGCTTCTTGTCTCCATATTGCAATTTTGTAAGCAGGTTATTCAAATGTGTTAATTTATTTCGAAATTTCTTAGGTTTAGGTCTTTCTAACAAAATTAAATTACAACCTCTACAAACTAAATATCTTTTATCGATAATTTCTCCTCTATTAGAACACTTGTAACAGTTGGCATTATACTCTTCCATTTAAACAAAAAGATTTTTTGTTATAAATGGAGATTATGGAACTAACTCTGCCGAGATATAAATTTTTTCAACGCAAATGTTTATGTTTATATTTCAACTACCGAGATAAAAAGAAATGATTTTATTTTATTATTCAACTATTTAGGATATTTTGTCTATGACTACAAAGATTATTCCGGAAGAAATCGAGATTTTTCAGTGGCGAAAGAGTATATTTTTGAAGTATTAGAAGGAATGAAAGAGAATAATATGAACATCATCAATTATTGTAAAAGACAAAATGAATGATTGTGTCTTTGGTGTAGTGTTGTTAGTGTGCGTGTTTGCGCTATGGGGAATCACATCACATTCAACTTCTACGGTGTCTATTGTTTAGAGACTTGGCCCTGCACTGCTACTGTCCAACCAAGTTAATGGCTAGGAGCTGTAATTCGGGTCTTAGACTCTGGAATTTTTTTGTTCCCAAGTCTCATTTTTTCTTTGGTAACTACTGTGTAGAAGTTGATGGAGAGATACAATTAGGGAATTTGTGTCGGGTGTTTTTGTAAGTGTAATGTTGTATTAATGAATGATGTGAATGATGAATGTAATGAACGAATTAAGGAAGAGAAGGAATGTACGAATTAAGGAAGAGAAGGAATTAAGGAATGAAGTGGAAAGGTGAGGAAGCAAATGGCGCGCCAACCACAGTTGTCATTACTCGGCTTGTTCTATAGTCATTACACTATGGCCACTCGTGAAAAGACTTGTCCCCAACCACTGAACGACAACCATGTCTTCCTCAATAAAAAGCGCGCCTGAAGCTCTGGGATTTGAACCCAGAACCTCAGGCTTTGAAGGCAAGCGTCTTACCAACTGAGCTACGGAGAGTCTCGAAAGATATAAGCTATATCTCTGCTATATAAGTTGTTCTCACTTGTACAATTAGGATTGCTAGTTTACAAATTTATTAATAATTTTATATTTCAAAAACCACTCAACCGATTTTAATGAAATTTGGTACACATATAGTAAATACTTAACTCTTTCGACTTAACTTATCCATAAGGGTGAAATCATCCCCTATTTCTTAATATTCATAAAAAAATAAAAAAAAATATCAGAAAAATCTGAAACTTCAAAAACAAGCGAGTTCAACTTAAAATTTCATGAAAATAACAAAATTTTCAAAAACTACCCCAATCATCCCTTATCTTAAAACTCTTATATCTCGAGAACTATTGGAGCTTTTTTGCTGAAATTTGGTATATAGGATCAGTAAATATTAAAGTATTTTTTTAAATCATAACTTCCGGTCCAACCCTTAAGATGACCTTGGAATAGTTTTTTTGTTAATATCATCCCCATTTTTTAAGATATTCTTTTGAAATTAAAAATGAATACTTATATCAATGTCTTTAACAATTCTGTAAAGTTTTAAAATTTATCCGATGAATAATAGTGAAAATAACGTGATTTTTACTGAATTTCTCTAATATCGTTCTTAATCACATCATAGGCTAAAAATTTCTCAGAAACCACAACCACATAACATGTCGAGTTTGTAACAGCTTTTTGAAAATCCATATTGATAATTATATCGTTCTTTGAACCAGAAATATTTGTCAAACTCTTTGTTGTATCAATGACATAAATAGGTCTATTCGCTAAAAATTCTTTAGGATTGTAATAACATTTCCTTATTATTACAGTAAACTTTCTTAAAATCTTGATACATCTGATACATGATTCTGAAAAGACCTCCGGAAATGTTTAAAATTTTGTAATTCATCTGGATAATAAGAACCGTTCAATTTTACTCTGATATTTTTTACATCCAAACTATCAAACTTTGAAGGATTTTTTTCTTGATTATTCTGTCTATCTGTTTGAAAACCTATGATAACGAACTTGGGATTGAAGATATTTCTATAAATATTTGTGATATCGAACGAATAAGTTTGTTCCGGAAATACCTTTTTGTTCAATACATTGCCAATTCTAGAAAATTAAACATAATTGTTTTGACTTTTTGGTAATTTCATCAATCAACCTAATTTTACTCGTGGTTTTATAATCAATCATTGGAACTCTAATAAAAAAATCTGTAATTGTTATTTTTCCATCAACAGGCATAACATTTCCAGTTGCAGTCTTCAGAATCACATCATCGTCTTCTGCTCTTATAAAACCTTAGATAAAATCCTCCCTTTATAGATCGGAATAGTAACATTTTCAAAAAATCCTAATCCAAAATGAGATAAATTTCCAGCTGCTTCAAAAAACACCAAATTTTAAAATCTGATTCAAAGCCATTAGAAGTTTGAGAAATAACATCACTTTTTGAATACGAAATAGTTCCTTTTAATTGTGCTTAATTGGCCACAGTTTTCGACTTCTTCTATCAATTTATTGTGTTTTCCTTACTTCAATCTTAGAAAATAAACAAACGGTATAAAATTATCGATTAATCTAACATTATCAGTTTCCAAGATATGCTTGACCATCTTGTTTTTGTTAAAGTTCCAGAAATATAAAACTGGAAGTTTAGACGAGCAACAAGTTATCTCCAAAAATCAATATTAAACTCAGTTCTTTTATTCGGTTCATTCAAATGTTGTTTACTAATTGGATAGAAATTTTTTAAACTCCGCCCCTTTCAATATCACTAGCATATTTTTCTGTAGTCCGCCATTTAATAAGAGAAATTTATAAAACATCGTGTATCATTTTTTCATCGATCTAATGTACGTTTTTATAAGAAAAGATATAAATTTTAAGTAAAATAATTAAAAAGATTAGAGTCATATTTTTTAATGATCTACTTCGTCATATTCAGGATTCTCTTCCTTAAATTTTACGATCTCGGTCACATATTTCAATAAAATTTGCACAGGATAGTAACCGCTTATCTATAATATTGTTCCAATCAACTGTATCTTTATTTTCATCCAAAAACTTTATACTCAAGTGTTGATAGAGACAAAGAACAGACATATGATCTTTTAATTGATAATGTATATTTTCTTGAATGAACTCTGATGATAAAGTTTGAATATTTAGCAATGTTATACCAATTCAATTTGTTTACGTATAATCTCATCATATCTTCGGATAATTCATATTTTTTGAGAAATATCATCCCAATGTTCTTTTTTTCAAATCTCTTTCGTGTTGCATGATAAAAAGATCGAAAGCACTGTAATGTCCCGCCATCTCTATTTATGAAGAAAAAATTTCAAAATCAAGTTTTTATAAATTGGCTCTTTTTTGAGTTACATTCAGCACATTATTCCAGAAATTCTCTTAACTCCGTTAATGTTTGCATAGTATTTTATATCGTTTGTGGCAGTTTTCTCTTTGCACCTCACACAGTATATGAGCGCCATTTATATAAGGAAAATTAGTCATCGTAACCACCTAATCCATTAAATCTGTTATCAAATATTTTTCAAAAGTTTTATTAACATCTTTAAATTTTATTAAAGTTTTCTTCTAGTTTATTTACTTTATCGAGATATAAAGAGTATCGATCATCTATACTTTTAAGTAATTCATTATTATGTGTTATTTGCTCATTTAAACGTGTACCAAAATCTCCAAAAAAGTTTATTTTCTCATTGAAATGTGTATCAAAATCTTCCAGAATTTTGTTAATTACTTCACCAACTAATACATTAACACTATTTTTATATGTATTAAAGTTTTCTTCTAGTTTATTTACTTTATCAAGTAATTCACCAACATCGTCTACTGATCTTCTATTTCTGGCTTCTAACTTGTCATAGACTTCTGTTGTAAAATCTTTAACATGCTGTTTTATGATTCTCATAATTTTGTTTTAGTTCATTAAACATTTTAATAGGATCTTCTAATTGAATCAATACAACAACATCAAATGGATTAATTTCCTTTACTAACACCCGCTAATTCTTTTTCCCTTTAAAATCTAAGGCATTTATTAACATTCGGATCATGTAAATCAACAATATCGAAGTTTTCTGATAATTTTAGAGGTTTCAAAATTTGTTCTTTAACAACAACATCATGTTTGTCAATACCAGGTCGAACACCGACAATTCTTTTCTTATTAGCCAAACTAACATAATTCTTTTCAACTTTGATCGCTTCAGTAATTTCATCAGCTTTTTCGATATGAGACATTAAATTGGTAAATAATTTTTTTACACCATCATCAAACTTCTTTTTCCAATGTTTTTATTTTATCAGCAACTTCATTTGAACTCATGAAATTTGCAAGTTTGGTTATCATATTCTGCTTTAAAATCTTCCAATCTCGACAGCAAACATATCTGAATCTGGAAGGTTTTGTAATAAATTTTCTAACTTGTTATCAAACTCATTTCTCAAACTATCAAAATTCAAACTATTATCTACATTTTGAATAATTTGTGTTCCAAATACGTCAAAAATATTTTGTGAATCCATATTTATTAAGCAATAATTTGTTAACAACTTCTTTAAAATCTTTACCATTACTCAGTTCATTCAAAACAAAAACACATAAATGACCACAAATTGGGGGATCTTTATAGTCTTGAATCTGAGAATCATTGTAGTAGACGCTTGATTTTTTCAAATATTTAATCAATTCTATAGGTGGTTTGTCCTCAATTCTTCCATACGAATCAAAATAACATGCATTCTTATCATTTTTATAATAACAAATCCAATGCGTTCCACTTCCCCATAATAGAGTCTAAATTCACAATTCCACATTCAAATTTCTTAACTTTTTCAGGTAATGTATCTCTCATGAAGATTCCTCTAAAATGTTTAATATTTTTGCAGATTTCTTTCCAATTCCCCGAAATGTTAAAGGTTTAAATTTTTTTTTTCAATGTTTGATTTCACGTAATTCAAAGTTTTTTCATCTAATCCAGATCCTGTAACATCTTCCAACTCTTTATCTAACCAATTTAAAATGTTTCGAACAATAGGAATCACATCCTTTTTTAAACGATTGGAGCAGCTTTACGAACATAAGGAACAACATTTTTAACAACTGGAAATAATTTCTCCAAAATCTAATAAATCTTTCAAAAGTCCACCATTTTTAAGTTCTTTCAACTGATTATAAAGAAAATTCTATTCTGGTTCCTTTATTGTTTTTCTTATGTTTTTCGAGTTTATTGTATTGTCTATTTGTTAAAAATATCTTATCATCGCCATTTTTTAGTTGATCTATTTTAAATTGAATACTAACGGGTATTTTCTTCTTAAAAGCGGATTTTATTTTTTCTTATCTGATTTTTGCTGAAGTTTACGTTCACCTCCATTTATATAGTTAAAATTTCAAGTTCTCTTCGATTCCCATTCCTAGTTTTTCTCTTCAAAAACATTGCTCCACCAGCTGTTGGAAGCGCAACAAATCTTTCACCTAAACTAGCATCTTTTGATAAAAATTCTATCCATTGCCTTATCTTGCAAAACTTTATCTGCGATATTCTGGAATTTGTGTCTCTATGTTTTGCATAAAAAATATCGTGTTCCATAGCAGCTTGATCTAATTTATTTATACCAGGATCTCCTCTTTTTAGATCTTTTTTCGAGTTTTGTGCCAGGCCCCAGATACTGATAAGTTGGTACGTGTAATTCAAAAGGTAAATTGTTGATAAAATCATTCAAAAGTCCACTACCCTCAATCATAGATGAACTTATTGCCGGCAAAACTCGTTTTAAATATTTAATTCCATCAGGTTTTTTCAATCATTTCATCAAGTTTGTTCGAAATAAAATCTTTAATCGCTTTCTTTTTCGTTCAAAAAATTGTTGTTTCCAGCCTTTTCTTGAGCATAAATATAATTAATAATTCCATCGAGTTTTGTCAAATCGTCGATATATCTGTATTCCAATCTTATTATCACTGTATTTTCTTACACCTGATCCTTCGATTCGTTTTTCCCAAATTGGTTTAATCAAATTGAGATATTTTTTACCTTTACTTGACTTTGGTTTCTTAGTTGATGGATCATTATTTTTGTAAATTGAATCAGATTTCCATAAAATTTCGTATACTTTTTTCAAGTCTTCTTCAGAATATAAAACCGTCTTTTGGAACATCAGTGCCTGTTAATAATCTCCATAAACCTTGAGTTCCTTCATATGTTTTATCTTCAATAATTATATCATTATGCTCAAAATTCACGGGCAAATTTCCAATCATAAAACTTTTCTTTTTTCTGTCCCAATACAAACCAAATTTATCATCCTTTGCTCTAGGAAGAAATTTTTTACCAATTTCACCAATTATTATATCCGTTGTTCCAGGACTTATTGGTTCAACTATGGTAGAGTCTTCAATGATTCGAGGTCTAAATGGTGTTGAAGATGGTAATTTTGGCAATTCAAACTCAGATTCTGGTATCGAAATATCAGCAAATTGTCGTACAACTGGAACCAAATTCATCAAATTTTGATTATCGCTTAAAACATTTTCAATTTTGCCCTCAACATTTTTTATTGCAGATGTTACAGGTTGATTAATTTTTTGAATGAATTCTTGTTCTTTTTCATCAATTCGAATCTGTTCTTTAAATTCTTTGATTAATTTCTTTTCTATTTGATCAAGTTTTTTTTGCTTCTTCTGAAGTTACGTTTCGCCATTTAATTTAGGAAAATTTTGAAACGTAAACGTGGAAACGTGGAAACGTGAACACGAAACGAGAACACGGAACGTAAAACGTGAACGTGGAACGTGGAAACGTGAACACGGAACGTAAAACGTGAACGTGGAACGTGGAAAACGTGAAACACGAAACGAGAACACGAAACGTTTTACGTTCATGTTTCACGTTCATGTTTCACGTTCATGTTTTACGTTCGTGTTTACGTTTTCACGTTCGGTGTTTCACGTTCGTGTTTTCACGTTCCACGATCCACGTTTTCGTTATTTTTTGCATGTTATTTTGATTCGTATGGAAGAATTGAAGGACAAACCACCTATAGAATTGATTAAATATTTGAAAAAAATCAAGCGTCTACTACAATGATTCTCAGATTCAAGACTATAAAGATCCCCCAATTTGTGGTCATTTATGTGTTTTTGTTTTGAATGAAACTGAGTAATGGTAAAGATTTTAAAGAAGTTGTTAACAAATTATTGCTTAATAAATATGGATTCACAAAATATTTTTGACGTATTTGGAACACAAATTATTCAAAATGTAGATAATAGTTTGAATTTTGATAGTTTGAGAAATGAGTTTGATAACAAGTTAGAAAATTTATTACAAAACCTTCCAGATTCAGATATGTTTGCTGTCGAGATTGAAGATTTTAAAGCAGAATATGATAACAAACTTGCAAATTTCATGAGTTCAAATGAAGTTGCTGATAAAATAAAAAACATTGGAAAAAGAAGTTGATGATGGTGTAAAAAAATTATTTACCAATTTAATGTCTCATATCTGAAAAAGCTGATGAAATTACTGAAGCGATCAAAGTTGAAAAGAATTATGTTAGTTTGGCTAATAAGAAAAGAATTGTCGTGTTTCGACCTGGTATTGACAAACATGATGTTGTTGTTAAAGAACAAATTTTGAAACCTCTAAAATTATCAGAAAAACATCGATATTGTTGATTTACATGATCCGAATGTTAAAAATGCCTTAGATTTTAAAGGAAAAAGAATTAGCGGTGTTAGTAAAGGGAATTAATCCATTTGATGGTTGTTGTAATGATTCAATTAGAAGATCCTATTAAAATGTTTAATGAACTAAAACAAAATTATGAGAATCATAAACAGCAATGTTAAAGAATTTTACAACAGAAGTCTATGACAAGTTAGAAGCCAGAAATAGAAGATCAGTAGACGATGTTGGTGAATTACTTGATAAAGTAAATAAACTAGAAGAAAACTTTAATACATATAAAAATAGTGTTTAATGTATTAGTTGGTGAAGTAATTAAACAAAATTCTGGAAGATTTTGATACACATTTCAATGAGAAGAAAATAAACCTATTTTTGAAGATTTTGGTACAAGCGTTTAAATGAGCAAATAACACATAATAATGAATTACTTAAAAGTATAGATGAATCGATACTCTTTATATCTCGATAAAGTAAATAAAACTAGAAGAAAACTTTAATAAATTTAAAGAAGATGTTTAATAAAACTTTTGAAAATATTGATAACAGATTTAATGGATTAGGTGGTTACGATGACTAATTTTCCTTATATAAATGGCGCTCATATACTGTGTGAGGTGCAAAGAGAAAAACTGCCACAAACGATATAAAATACTATGCAAACATTAACGGAGTTAAGAGAATTTCTGGAAAAATGTGCTGAATGTAAACTCAAAAAAGAGCCAATTTATAAAAACTTGATTTTGAAATTTTTTCTTCATAAATAGAGATGGCGGGACATTACAGTGCTTTCGATCTTTTTATCATGCAACACGAAAGAGATTTGAAAAAAGAAACATTGGGATGATATTTCTCAAAAATATGAATTATCCGAAGATATGATGAGATTATACGTAAACAAAATTGAATTGGTATAAACATTGCTAAATATCCAAAACTTTATCATCAGAGTTCATTCAAGAAAATATACATTATCAATTAAAAGATCATATGTCTGTTCTTTGTCTCTATCAACACTTGAGTATAAAGTTTTTGGATGAAAATAAAGATTACAGTTGATTGGAACAATATTATAGATAGCGGTTACTATTCCTGTGCAAATTTTATTGAAATATGTGGACCCGAGATCGCAAAATTTAAGGAAGAGAATCCTGAATATGACGAAGTAGATCATTAAAAAATGACTCTAATCTTTTTAATTATTTTACTAAAATTTATATCTTTTCTTATAAAAACGTACATTAGATCGATGAAAAAATGATACACGATGTTTAAAAATTTCTCTTATTAAATGGCGGACTACAGAAAATATGCTAGTGAAATTTGAAAGGGCGGAGTTTAAAAATTTCTATCCAATTAGTAAACAACATTTGAATGAACCGCCTAAAAGAACTGAGTTTAATATTGATTTTGGAGATAAACTTTTGCTCGTCTAACTTCCAGTTTTATATTTCTGGAACTTTAACAAAACAAGATGGTCCAAGCATATCTTGGAACTGATAATGATTAGATTAATCGATAATTTTAATAACCGTTTTTATTTTCTAAGATTGAAGTAAGAAAACACAATAAATTGATAGAAGAAGTCGAAAACTGGTGGCCAATTAAGCACAATTAAAGGAACTATTTCGTATTCAAAAAGTGATGTTATTTCTCAAACTTCTAATGGCTTTGAATCAGATTTTAAATTTGGTGTTTTTGAAGCAGCTGGAAATTATCTCATTTTGGATTAGGATTTTTTGAAAATGTTACTATTCCGATCTATAAAGGAGGATTTTATCTAAGTTTTATAAGAGCAGAAGACGATGAATGTGATTCTGAAGACTGTGCAACTGGAAATGTTATGCCTGTTGATGGAAAAAATAAGCAATTACAGATTTTTTTATTAGAGTTCCAATGATTGATTATAAAACCACGAGTAAAATTAGGTTTGATTGATGAAATTACAAAAAGTCAAAAACATTATGTTTAAATTTTTCTAGATTGGCAATGTATTGAACAAAAAGGTATATCCGGAACAACTTATTACGTTTCGATATCACAAATATTTATAGAAATATTTTCAATCCCAAGTTCGTTATCATAGGTTTTCAAACAGATAGACAGAATAACCAAGAAAAAAATCCTTCAAAGTTTGATAGTTTGGATGTAAAAAATATCAGAGTAAAATTGAACGGTTCTTATTATCCAGATGAATTACAAAATTTAAACATTTCCGGAGGATCTTTTCAGAATCATGTATCAGATGTATCAAGATTTTAAGAAAGTTTACTGTAATAATAAGGAAATGTATTACAAATCCTAAAGAATTTTTAGCGAATAGACCTATTTATGTCCATTGATACAACAAAGAGTTTGACAAATATTTCTGGTTTCAAAGAACGATATAATTATCAATATGGATTTTCAAAAAGCTGTTACAAACTCGACATGTTATGTGGTTGTGGTTTCTGAGAAATTTTTAGCCTATGATGTGATTAAGAACGATATTAGAGAAATTCAGTAAAAATCACGTTATTTTCACTATTATTCATCGGATAATTTTAAAACTTTACAGAATTGGTTAAAGACATTGATATAAGTATTCATTTTTAATTTCAAAAGAATATCTTAAAAAATGGGGGATGATATTAACAAAAAACTATTCCAAGGTCATCTTAAGGGTTGGACCGGAAGTTATGATTTAAAAAAATACTTTAATATTTACTGATCCTATATACCAAATTTCAGCAAAAAAGCTCCAATAGTTCTCGAGATATAAGAGTTTTAAGATAAGGGATGATTGGGGTAGTTTTTGAAAATTTTGTTATTTTCATGAAATTTTAAGTTGAACTCGCTTGTTTTTGAAGTTTCAGATTTTTCTGATAATTTTTTTTATTATTTTATGAATATTAAGAAATAGGGGATGATTTCACCCTTATGGATAAGTTAAGTCGAAAGAGTTAAGTATTTACATATATGTGTACCAAATTTCATTAAAATCGGTTGAGTGGTTTTTGAAATATAAAATTATTAATAAATTTGTAAACTAGCAATCCTAATATTGTACAAGTGAGAACAACTTATATAGCAGAGATATAGCTTATATCTTTCGAGACTCTCCGTAGCTCAGTTGGTAAGACGCTTGCCTTCAAAGCCTGAGGTTCTGGGTTCAAATCCCAGAGCTTCAGGCGCGCTTTTTTTGAGGAGAGACATGGTTGTCGTTCAGTGGTTGGGGACAAGTCTTTACACGAGTGGCCATAGTGTAATGACTATAGAACAAGCCGAGTAATGACAACTGTGGTTGGCGCGCCATTTGCTTTCCTCACCTTTCCACTTCATTCCTTAATTCCTTCTCTTCCTTAATTCGTACATTCCTTCTCTTCCTTAATTCGTTCATTACATTCATCATTCACATCATTCATTAATACAACATTTACACTTTACAAAACACCCGACACAAATTCCCTAATTGTATCTCTCCATCAACTTCTACACAGTAGTTACCAAAGAAAAATGAGACTTGGCGAACAAAAAAATTCCAGAGTCTAAGACCCGAATTACAGCTCCTAGCCATTAACTTGGTTGGACAGTAGCAGTGCAGGGCCAAGTCTCTAAAACAATAGACACCGTAGAAGTTGAATGTGATGTGATTCCCCATAGCGCAAACACGCACACTAACAACACTACACCAAAGACACAATCATTCATTTTGTCTTTTACAATAATTGATGATGTTCATATTATTCTCTTTCATTCCTTCTAATACTTCAAAAATATACTCTTTCGCCACTGAAAAAATCTCGATTTCTTCCGGAATAATCTTTGTAGTCATAGACAAAATATCCAAATAGTTGAATAATAAAATAAAATCATTTCTTTTTATCTCGGTAGTTGAAATATAAACATAAACATTTGCGTTGAAAAATTTATATCTCGGCAGAGTTAGTTCCATAATCTCCATTTATAACAAAAAATCTTTTTGTTTAAATGGAAGAGTATAATGCCAACTGTATACAAGTGTTCTAATAGAGGAGAAATTAACGATAAAAGAATATTTAGTTTGTAGATGGTTGTAATTTAATTTTGTTAGAAAGACCTAAAACCTAAGAAATTTCGAAATAAAATTAACACATTTGAATAACCTGCTTACAAAATTGCAATATGGAGACAAGAAGCAAACAAAATTTGTTACAGAATTTAGAAAACAGAATAAAAATTTTTACTTATCTCTTGGAACCATTGACAAAATTATTTTCCTTTTCAAAGAATACATTAGGGTTTGTAGGTATCGATACACACGTTTATTATGAAAAGAATATTACCTGTATTTTTTCATTATTCTGGATGTTGAATTTGTTTATGATTTTGAACCAGAAATCCTCGATGATTTTATAGTACATTTGGAGAAATTAAACGAAGAACCTCTTGAAAAGAATGCGGTTTTACTCACATTCTCCCCGACGTTCTCGAGTGATTGTTAGCAAATTTCATTTTTTCCGTCCTTTAAATTTTTTCTATTTAAATGGAGTTCTTGAAAGAGTTAAATGATATTGGAGAATGTAAGTTTAAAGAGTATAAGAAGTTAAATGAATTGGAAGAAAGGAAGAAACATAGAATCTTGAATTTGGAGAAAATGAAAGATAAATTCGGGTTTACAATAATTGCCGAGTTGGAAGATTGTAAAGGTAACACTTGCCGAAACAGATTTTTGACTGTTTTGGTATGAGAAAAAAGATTAAAGAATTAAACAAAAATGAAAAATTACACTTGGTTGTTACTGGAAAGAAGACAATAAAAGATAAAGAAATTATAACAATTAACTTTGTAGAATAAAGTCTTAACTCTAAAACTTGCAGTCCCTCGCCCACGTCCATAGTACTGTTTTGATAACCATAGTTGGTGTCCTTCTTCATAGGAAATCACATGGAATATTATCTACAGTAATACCTTTTGTTTCACACAAAATGTGGCTATATTCTATAAGAAAAAATTCTATAATGCTCTTTAATGAATTGGTGTTGATAAATCTTGATACTCACAAAAATTCCTAAGAAATTCATCAATTAAGTCTTGATTATCTTGAAAGGACGTATAATATGGGAAAAATGTCATAAAAAAACGATGAAAACTCTCTGTTTGTTTATTTTTTACTTTCTTTTTCAATATCTTTCGTAATTATATTAAATATGTAAGTCCCTTATTTTTTTCGTTTTTTGTGTGTACACGTGTGCAGTTTTCGTTCTTTCTGCAAAAGACTCTACAAGTTCTTTTAATTCTGTTTCATTTAAAGACGGTATCAACTGTTGTTGAGAATAAACCGGCAATTCACTGAATTCATCTTTGTTGCACTGTTTTAAATGCTAGAAAGTTGTAGAGACTTTGGTGAGTTCATGTTGTTTATGGTGACTATTTAGTAGAAAAGTTTTTTATTAAAGTATGTTTTTAGTAAAAATGTTTTAAATTGATTAAATTTTATTAAGATTTCGAAGATTTTTCCTTTATTCGTAGCAGATTTGACAACATTTTACAAAGCACAGCTTAAGAAAGTAGAAGCAAACAGCTGTAGATTTGGTTAATTTTTCATTCCACAGAGTAGATAGTAATGTACCGATCGGCTTTTGGAGACGAACGACTGTAGATTCGGTTAATTTTTCATTGAGATTTGCTGTGTTATTTCTCAGCTTCCTTTATGGTACATTGAACAGTATTTTACATTGCTTTTTTTTCGGTCGGCTCCGAAAGTGCGCCAGGAACCCCATATTATGTATCTCTACTATTATGATGTTCATTATTTAGGCGTTAAGTGTTTAGGTGTTATTTTTTGGCCTGCAAGTGAATATTTGGTTTCAAACCTTCATTATTAAAATTTAATTGGAATAAAGTTTAAATTGAAAATTATTATCTCATAATTTATAAAAAAAAACCCGTTTATACAATATCATTACTATGTAATCGACGTTGCTTGTAACGATACGGTTCGAAACCTACTGCATTGAGATATAAAAGGGGTAAACCAGTACTTGTTATAGTATGATTTTTACTCCTTTCAGTACTTCTAAGTGTACATATATAATCATTTTACAATATCTTCCTAGTGAAAATGAAGTGTATGTGTAAGGTGATACTGTTTTCATTACATAGCCTATTAGATACAAAGTGGGTGGTCAAACATTACTGAAAATCATGATTTTTAAAAATCCTTTCATCAGCTACTCTAAGTGACATACCATAAAAAGCAGTGTTAGCACTATCTTACTATATAATAGAGATGATTTTAAGATACGTTCATCACATACTATTAGATAAAAGGTGGTAAACATTACTGATGTATAAATGAAATTTTTAATATCCTTTCAGGTACTCTAAGTGTACATAAATAATAACGAGGTTTACAATAATCTGATACTATGTAATCGAAGTTGTATTTAAGGATACGTTCATATAACATAACTATTAGATAAAATGTAGGACCTTTAGCTGATTAAAATGATTTTAATCCTGTTCAGTACTCTAAAGTGTACCTAAATAATCGTTACAATATCATACTATGTACTGAAGTGAATTAAGGAGTACGTACAATACCTACTAATATGATAAAAGTGTAAACATTACTGTTTATAATGATTTTTAATTTCCTTTCAGTACTCTAAGTGTAACATAAATAATCAGATTTTTACTAATATCTTACTATGTAATGAATGATTTAACGATAACGTATGCATACATACTATTAGATAATAAAGGTGTATAAACAATGTAACTGTTTTATAGAATGTATTTTTTAAAAAATCCTTTCCAGATACGTTCTAAGTGTACATAAGATAATATCAGTTTACAAAATATCTCTATTACTAATTGAGTAAATGGAAGTGGAGTTTTTAAGATACGATATTCATATCATACTATTGAGATTAAAAGGTGATAAACATTTACTGATTGATAAGATGATTTTTTATTAGTTTTAATATAAAAAGAATAAAATATTACACAAATAAGAATATATATAATTTACCTTTTCAAGTACTCTAATTGTGTACAATAAAATAATCAAGTTTAACAATAGTCTTTACTATGTAATGAAGTGGATTTGTAAAGAATACGTTCATCATCATACTATTTGATAAAAAGGTGTAAAAACATTACTAGTTTTATATATGAATTTTATAAAATCCCTTGTCAGTACTCCTAAGTGTACATCAAAAATAATCAGGGTTTTACAATATCTATTACTCAATGTAAATGAAATAGCTGATTTAAGATAGCGTTCGATACGGAATACAATTAGATAAAAGTGAGTGGTCTAAACCATTACTGTTATAATGATGATTTTAAATTCCTGTTCAGTACTATTACTTCTAAGTGTCAGCATAAATAAATCAGTTATGTACAATATAACTTAACTATGTAATGAAGTGATATTAATTACGATAACGTTCCACATCCACAAATTACTGAATTAGATAAAAGGTCACACCCCGGATAACAGACAGAGTACCCAACCAGTTATACACTGCAAAAAATCTTTTATAAATCCTTAGTCAGGTACCTCCTCAAAGAGTGACCACATAAAACCTCTGAATCAGTTTTACAACTATCTTCCTAAGGTGACATGAAGTGAATTTAAAAGATACGTTCATAGGGACAATACATATCTCTTGATAAAAGGTGGTACAACAATAGCTGGTTATGACATGATAGGATATTTTAAAATTCCTCTTCAGTGACTCCTCAAGTGGTACACATAAAATAATTCAGGTTTACATATATAACTTACACTGATGTAATGAAGTTGATTTAAAGATAACGTTTTCATAGCCATACTATTTCGGATAAAAGGTGTAATAACATTAACTGATTTATACAATGAATTTTTAAATCCTTGTCCAAGGTACTCTAAGTGTAACAATAAATAATCAGTTTTACAATATCATTACATATGTAATGACAGTTGATTTAAAGATAGAACGTTCATACCTACTATTTTGATAAAAGGGGTGTTAAAGGCAATACTATGTTATATAGAATGAATATTTTAAAATCCTTGGTTTTCAGTACTCTAAGGTGTACATAAATAATCAGGTTATGTTAACAGAATTTTCTCCATCTAACATTTCCAAATAGTTTATAAGGATCCATATCCATATATTATATTTGATAAAAAATTTAAAGAATATTCTTCGATTAAGTAATTTTTAAATATGTCTGAGTGACCGTCTTTCAGGTATTTTTACAAGTAATTCGCAGATGTTAAAAATATTTTAAAATTAGTGAATTCTAGTTGGACTTAGGATTAAACTTAATTACATTTAATTTTTTACACTGGAAAAATTAAATAAAGATATTGTGCGCATATTTAGGAGAAAATAGAGTCTATAATTTTTGGTTTAATCCAATAGTTACTAACACTAACCTGTGCCAGAGCTCTAGAAGTTAACCTTCCACAGACATTAAAAACTGAAATTAAATTTCCACCTATTCAGTAAATGTTTGTCATTCATGATTACGAAGTATATTTGTTAAGTGTTATATATGATTAATCCTAGTAAATATACTGTCATTTAAAATTTCTCAATAATTCCACAATTTCTGAATTAAAGTGCTCGGAATTTGTGACCTATAAACGTGGCTCCGCATTTTTAAGCTTAATACGACCAATGTGTTTTGTTTCTACAATACTTATCACTTATTGTCATAAGCGTGCCAGTATATTACTCATTAACTACAGACTTCTGTAATGAGCTGTGTCACCTCATTTTTTTAAACAATTTGTCCATCAAACTGAATATATTTATTCCCATATTAATTTATTTAAATATATATATTTGGTTTAAATGTTCAAAGCACTACAGCGCTCTCGTATGATTTCATAGTGTTTTTCATCCACATATATTTGTTAATTTGAATAAAAAGAAACAAAAAAATTTAATTTTCCACGTTCTTTTTCAATTCTTAGAAAAACAATATCCAATCTTTGAAACTTTTCGATTCTATCGTTCACTCCGTAAAGGAACTATTTGTTAACAAGACAATAAGTTCAAGCATCAATACTCACACCCAGCTGACTGTGGATTCTAATATTTCGGCCAAGAATTAACCGCCACTTTTTTAATGCTTTTTGGCCTAGATAGTATCTTCCTAAATTGACATTTTAATAATATAAACTATTGGATTTAAATTTTGGAAATTGTACATGAGTTAAGACGGGTTTTATTCATCAAATTCTAATTCTATATAGAAGATACAACATTTTAAAAACCTCTCTCTCGATGACTTGATAACCCAAATGCCCCCGCCTTGAATTAGTGTAAATAACCTCACAAAGGTAATGTTTTTCCTCCCATCTTATTTTTCCAGTTTAGCTGGATATCAGGTTTTAAAATTAAATAAATAATACTATAAACAACTTCAAAATTATACTTTTTTAAAGATAAACGACATGACATTATTTTGTAAAGGTCCGTCATATTGAATCGTAAATTTCGGTGGCATTTCATCGCTGCTTTGTTTATCCCGTATGTTTTTAAAAAAAACACTCGCCTGTATTTGTTGAAGTAGGTGAGAATATTATACTAGCAAAAGACCAAACATGGTATTGACTGTTTACATCGAGCATACGGTCATTGGTTTACCACTGGCAAGTATTCGATGACAGTGACTGAACTTCCTACTGTTGCTGGTGGGTCTGATAATCATAGTAGCAAGAACGTTTGTCACTCTGGCAATGTAACAATATTCATCGTTATCTCTCAGATGATTAATTGCTGATTGTATTGTACAGACAGCATATGAAAGAGGTATTGTTACTCAGCGAGGGGTTTTTTGACTGTGTCAGTTTTTGACCTTAGATATATTAACCATTGTCTGTATTGAAACATTTTAAGATGCCCTAAATTCTTTCTTCCATTGCCGATTTTTGTAATTTAAACATTTTTTCATCCGATAAGAAATCAACATATCGTATCTTTCTCCTTTGATTCATTGAATAGTTTCATGTTTATTCCAGCATGGAAATACATGTGATTTACATTATTATTTTTCTTCTATCTTCAATTAATAAATTTATTTGAAATATATTATAATCCGTTATTTATAAAATAGTCTTTACTTACTGAATTACATATATGTACTGTATTTAGAGTTTTATTTTATGACTTTAATGATGATAGATTGAAAAAGCAAAGTAACAAAAAAATACTGGCAGATACGGCCCGCCTTACAGCTTTGATAAAGATAGAAAAATGTTGGCCTGCAGTGAAACCAAAAAAGCTCAAAAAACTTGGAACTAAAACATGATAGAAACCTTCACGAGCATTCAAGAAAAAAATAATTTAAACATTTGGTAAGGAAGAGGATATTAATCCATCTTATAAGGACAGAACACTATTAGGGGACAATTGCCTTTTAGGTGCAGATGCACCCGACGTCCGTGCCGATGTTTTTTTTTTCTGAAAATGTTGTTTTTATTGTAGATTGTCTTAACCTCTACGATGTAGGTAGGATTTCAAACATATTCTAGCGACATTTCTCTAAATAGGTTTTCTTGCATATAACACAGGAAATTACTTACAACGCCAGACCAGAACGCTAGAGAGGCCAAACTAAAGCTAGTTGCAAATTGTTTCTTTGTTACATATGATAAAAATTTGTATATCATTATAAGAAATGCTAATTACGTATAAAATACTACAAGTCACACCATGAAAAAACGAAATATTTTGCAAATAAAAAAACGAAATGATAAGAATTGGTCTCCATAAACTGTTTTGGAAAATTTAATCATTACGCAAAACATTATTACGATACGGATTAGCCTCCTGAGCTTGTTACCTATTACAACACAGTTTAAAA